>NW_028270181.1:23018359-23181797 GCF_037043375.1 Chiloscyllium plagiosum | reverse complement strand
ACATAGAAAATAGGTGCGTTTAACATGGTCATGGCTGTTCATGCAGTCTCAGTATCCCACTCCTGCTTTCTCTCCATCAATCCCTTTAGCCGCTTCCAGCTCCTTCTTGAATCTATCTAATGAACTGGCCCCAACAGTTTCCTGTGGACGAGAATTCCACAAGTTCACAACTCTGAAGCAATTCTTTCTCCTCCCAGTCCTGAAGGGCTTACCCTATATTCTTCGACTGTGAGCCCTAGTTCTGGACTTCCCCAACGTCAGGAACATTCTTCCAACATTTAGTCTGAACAGTCCCATCAGATTTTATATCTTTCTATGAGATTCCCCCCCTCATTTTCCTACATTCCAGTGAGTACAAGTCCAGCCGACCCAGTCTTTCCTCACGTGTTGTTTTATCATCCCCAGGACTCGATCTGGTGAACCTTTGCTGGACTCCCTCAATAGCAGAAATGTCCTTCCTCAGACTTGGATGAATTAGATGATCATTCTATATCATTATGGTGTGTCTGCGATGGGACAGTTGCAATCCACCCCTTCCATTCTGTGTTCACCAACTGATAATTGCTACCCTCAGGAGGGTAATTTTGCTACTGCCTCTCTAACTATCCCACCATTGTGACCCTTGAATCTTCAAAACAGCTTCTTCCCCATTGTTATCGGACTTTTGAATGCCTCCCTTTAATGTTAGTATTGATCTCTCTCTGCACCCTCTTAGCAGCTGTAACATTGTATCCTGTACGCTATTCTGTTACCCTGGTGCACTTGCAAACTTCAATCTGCCTATAAAGCAAGACAGCGCTCTTCACTGTACCTTGGTACATGTGACAATAATGAATCAAATCGAATCAAGTGTGATTCAGACATGTTTGATCAAACTCCCAATTGGCCAACGTTCTAAAGGAGGATTGAGAGAATGCTCCAAAAACACTCTGACGCTGTCCTCAAAGCGTGGCAGCACTGGTGTTCAAGATGCTGAAGACTTGTCCATCAAGCCACTTTATACTTAATGGTGACGCAGAGAAGGAAAAAATGAGAGGCAAATGCTGCTCCTCAGGTCCCACTACCTCATGGGATATCCCACCCATGTGCTCAAAGATCTGTGCGTTGAGATCTGTGGCCAATTCTGTCACATTAGGACCAGCAGCAGAAAGGAGCTGTCATTCTGAAGGCAACTCTCCTTCGATAACGTCTAAAAATCTGCAGAGCTCTCAGGGTTGACTGCAAGTTGCGACGATATTACTCTAAAATGAAATCATTAGTAATAGCCAGTGGAGGCGAGATAGGCATCCAAGAGGAAAAATGAATTAAGGATGATGTTGATAGATTTTAGATGAGAGAAGATGCAGATGCACAAAATAAATTTGTGGGGAGCAGGCAGTTACTGTTTGTAGAATTGTAGAATCCCCACAATGTAGATAAAGACCATCGACCCTTGAGTCTGCACCGACCCTCCAAAAAACAGGACTGCAAGAAATTACAGGGAGTTGTGCATATAGTCTAGTCCACCATGCAAGCCAGCCTTCCATCATTGACTCCATCTATACTTCCTGTTGCCTCAGGAAAGTAACCAACATAATCACAAACCCCTCCCCCATCCCGGTTATACTCTTGTCCACTCCCTTCCATCAGGCAGAAGATTATAAAAAGTTTGCATGCAGGTGCAAACAGATTCAAGAAAAGCTTCTTCCCCACTGTTATCAAGAGTGTTGAATGAACTCTCTCCAAGGTAATTTCTGAATTCTCTCTCTCTCTGCACCTGTAACTCTGTTTCCTGCGCTCTGTTCTCTTTCCCTGAAGGATTTTGAATGTAACAATCTGCCTGTATAGCACACAAAACAACACTTGTCGTGTGTACCAAGGTACAGTATAAGTAATAAGTCAAATCAAAGCAGGGATGGCTCCGACTGAGCGTTAATGGCCGCAAGGTCCCTTTTAAAATTTTCAACAATGGCGGGTACAGCCTAACTGACTGATCTTATACTTCTGCTCCAAAAGAGCCATTCGGAAGGTAGTTGTATTTCCCTTTAAAAATCCTGCAGTTTAAATACCAGCATAGCTCCCAGCTCTCACCACTGCCACCCCTGCCTGTCACTCTGAGGTCACAGCAACGTTGACCCCAAAATTAGGTCAAAGTGGTAAAAGGTTCGGGAACCATTGGCTTAATATTTCCGGGGATCAATAGTAACAAAATGAAGTAAAAAACAGCTTCTAACTGTTTAGCATCTCATCAAGCCTCTTAGCGACAACACTTTGGAATGTCTATGTTTTATGGAGAAAGTCAGAAGTCACATGACACCAGGTTTTGGTCCAACAGGTTTATTTTGAAATCACAAGCTTTCAGAACGCTACTCCTACGTCAGGTAAATAAACCTATTTCAAATAAAGCTGTTGGACTATAACCTGGAGGCGTGTGACTTCTGATTATGTCCACCTAGTCCAACTCCAGCATCTCCACATCGTGAGTTTTATAGGGCAAATATTTTGCCCAGCAAGACCCGACAAATAACAATGAGATGAATGACCAGTTTGCCCCCGTTTATCCTGCTTAGGGGGATTAGCTGGGGTAACCCACATGCAATTAACTTGGATGGCATCTCTTGGGATCAATCCTTTTTAGATTAGATTAGATTAGATTAGATTAGATTAGATTAGATTACTTACAGTATGGAAACAGGCCCTTCGGCCCAACAAGTCCACACCGCCCCGCCGAAGCGCAACCCACCCATACCCCTACATTTACCCCTTATCTGACACTACGGGCAATTTAGCATGGCCAATTCACCTGACCTGCACATCTTTGGACTGTGGGAGGAAACCGGAGCACCCGGAGGAAACCCACGCAGACACGGGGAGAACGTGCAAACTCCACACAGTCAGTCGCCTGAGGCGGGAATTGAACCCGGGTCTCTGGCGCTGTGAGGCAGCAGTGCTAACCACTGTGCCGCCCACCGTTCCTTGTGGAACTGCATCTTGCTGTGGGAAGGGTGGATGTATTCTTGGGGTTTTATTAGTCAGACTGTATTGTCATTTCTACAACATGGAGATTTTTTTTTGTGTGTGTAATAATATTCAGAATATAATAATATACAATGTATCCTGGGCATTGCTGTTCTTATTGTCATCAAAATGTACAAATGCAATGTTCCATGAGGTAATTAACTTGCAACAAAGTAGGACGTTGAGCTGTATCTATCAACAAAATGATTTTGAACAGAATTACTCCTGAAACTTAACAGTTCAGTCATCCTTTATATTTTCAAGGAATTTTTGCCTACCTCAACTATCACGTACCGCAGACGAGAAGAGAGATTATTGAAACTTTGTTTAAGGGACTGCAGAGACTAGAATACAGAGGGTACGATTCTGCAGGTGAGTTAGTTTTGTCTTAAATAATGATCTTGGGGAAAAGTAAAAATGCGTTTACATAGCACCTTTCACGTCCTCCTGTCATTCTGAAACACTTAACAAATGGGGTTCACTGTTGGGGGTGGGGGGTGGGGAAATGCAGTTACTGATCTCGTATCCCACAGTGAAAAGAATGCGGTTTTATTTTTACGGTGTTGATTGAGGGGATTGGCTAGGACAGCCTCTCCTTCACTGAGAAGATCAGGGTGTGCTGGAAGTGCTGAGCCGGTTTGGGAACAAGAGTTAACGTTGCAGTTAATGTTCCTTTCGTCAGGAAGTTCTGGGGAATAACCGAGACTGTAAGACCTGCTGAGAACTTCTGGCATTTTCCTGTTGGGATCCCAGCGTTGCTGGAATTTAGCTTCTGGACCAGGTTCCTCTTTCAGTCGTGCCCAGAGATGCTTCACATCCAATTGAGCTGGAGCTCTCCATGAAGCACTGCCCCAAGTGATGCAGCCATCAGCGCAGCAGTCCCTCAGTGAAATATTGACGTTCAAATGTCCTGACTGCAACTTGAGCCCATAACTTGCAGGCAATCAGGCTACCACTGAGGCACTAGAAGTGTTGCAACTTTGTGATGCTGTTATTTGTTTGTACCTTGCTATAAGTATTCTGTTGAAGGTTTGTGAGCTGCGAGGCAATACGAATTATGTGTTGTGAAAGTGAAACCAACCAATGTTTTAATTTAAGAAGAAAAAGGAACGGTTAACTCTGGTCACACACAAACACATTGTTAATGAAAAGTGTGTTGGCTTCGTTCCAGTTCTTCAGTGTAGAACAAAAGCATTAACTCCATCTATTGCAGCAACTAAAATCTCCTAGTGACCCTAATCTCTTAACGTTGTACAGGATATTGGTGAGGCCTCTTCTGGAGTGCAGTGTGCAGCTCTGGTCGCCCTGTTATAGGAAGGATGTTATTAAGCTGAAGAGGGTTCAGAAGAGATTTACCAGAATGGGAATGGAGGGTTTTAGTTGTATGGAGGGACTGGATAGGCTGGGACCTTATTCACTGAAGTGTGGGAGGTTGAGGGGACCATACAGAGGTATGTAATATCATGAGGGGTATAGAGAAGGTGAATTGCAGGTGCCTTTCCCCTTAGGATAGGGGATTTCCAAACTTACTTTTAAGGTGAGAGGAGAATTTTTAAAAAGGACATGAGCGGTAACTTTCTTTTTTACAGAGAGTGGTGTGTGTATGGAATGAACTTAAGACCATAAGACATTGGAGCAGAAATTAGGCCATTCAGCCCATTGAGTCTGTTCCGCCATTCAATCATGGCTGACAAGTCTCTCAACCCCATTCTCCAATTTCTCCCTGTAACCCTTGATCCCTTTGACAATCAAGAGCCTATCTCTCTCCATCTTAAATATACTCAATGACCTGACCTCCACAGCCTTCTGTGGCAGTGAATTCCATAGATTCACCACTGTCTGGTTGAAGATGTTTCTCTTTACCTCTGTTATAAAAGATCTTCCCTTTACTCTAAGGCTATGCCCTCAGGTTAGAGATTTAACCTCTACCACACTCTTAACTATCAGCCAACCAATAGAACTGGCCCCTTACAGGTCGTAGAGTCATACAGCACAGAAACAGGCCCTTCAGTCCAACCAGTCTCTCCTACCAATGGAAACATCTTCTCAATATCCACCCATTCAGTATTCTGTATGTTTCAATTAGATCCCCCTCCTCCTTCTAAACTCCACAGAATACCTTATAGACCCAGAGTCCTCAAACATTCCTCATCTGTTAAGCTTTTCATTCCTGGGACTTTTCTTGTGAACCTCCTCCGAACCTGTTCCGAGGCCAGTACATCCTTCCTGAGACATGGGGCCCAAAAGTGCACACAATACTCCAAATGTGATCTGACCAGAGCCTCAGAAGTACATCCCTGCTTTTATATTCAAGTCCTCTCCAGATAAATGCCATCATTGCATTTGCCTTCTTAACTACTGACTCAACCTGCAAGTTTACCTTGAGAGAATCCTGGACTAGAACTCCCAAGTCTCTTTGTGCTTCAGACTTCTGAATTTTCTTCCCATTTAGAAGATAGTCTATGCTTCTATTCTTCCTACCAAAGTGCATGACCTCACACTTTCCCATGCTGTACTCCATTTGCCACTTCTTGGGGAAGTGATGGGTGTGGGTACAGGTGCAACGTTTAAAAGACATTTAGATAATTAAATGAATAAGAAATATTTGGAGGAAGTTGGGCCAAGCACAGGCAGGTGGGATAAGTTTAATTTGGGATTACAGTCAGCATTGACTGGTTGGACTGCAGGGTCTGTTTCTGTGCTGCAGGACTCTATGACCAGTTATATCGATTGGCTGATGGTTCGAGCGTGGTACGGGTTAAATCTCTAACCTGAGCAATGAACTGTGAAAACCATTAAAAATGTTCAGTCTTGTTCAATCAAGAGTACCCAATTTTCCCATGGCATATTAAAGCATAAAATAATGCTAACTAACCTCTAATCCAAGGGAAAAAACTCACTTTTACAAGTGTGGAGCATCATTCTCTCAGAACATTCAAAACTGTTTCTTTTTCCTCAATAAAATACATTTGCTTTTAAAAATGAACCCATATTTATGCTTCCCTTTCAGCTCAGTTTGTTTGTTCAAATCATTATTTTGGTTTCATTGCAGTGATATAATGTGTGATTTATAGTCCCTGATTTGCTGCCTTTCAAAGCTCCTTAAATTTGACTGACCATTTTGTCTGCTGCTGGACATCATAGATTCCTTGTAGAAGACACCAAATTGCAAATGAAGAAATCTGTGTGCTGGAACTGACTCAATACTGTGGCAGTTTTTCTTGCCCCCTTCGTTTAGAGTCATAGACTCATAAAGCTGTACAGCACGGAAACAGACCCTTCAGTTCAACTTGTCCATGCCAGCGAGATATCCCAACCTAGTCCCACCTGCCAACACCCGGCCCATATCCCTCCAAACCCTTCCTATTCATATACCGACCCAGATGCCTTTTAAATGTTGCAATTGTACCAACCTCCACCACTTCCTCTGGCAGCTCATTCCATACACGTACCACCCTCTGCGTGAAAAAATTGCCCCTTCGGTCTCTTTTATATCTTTTCCCTCTCACCCTAAACCTATGCCCTCTAGTTCTGGACTCCGCCCACCCGTTTTTCTTGAACTGAAGCCGGACATGAGCAGCTGGTATATATGCGCGCGCACACGCACACACACTGCTGTTATGGAGGAATATATGGACCTAAGATAAAGGCTGTATTGGAAGAGAGAGTTGGAGGCAATTGAGATGCACCCCTCCCCCCTCCAACTCACCCAGTGGTTCAGATTCTTGGCCATTCTTCAATGGCCAAACTGCCCTGTCTTTTCAATTTTAATTTCCCTTCTCGTCCAATGTCAAATATGTTGCAGTAGGTTATTTGGACCTTGAGTCCCATGTGAGTTGATTTAAGGCTGTTTTGGTGTATTGGCTGCTATATGAATGCAAATTGTTGAATACAAATATCTCTTGTGAATTTCTTACCAGGCATTGGAATTGACAGAGGTAACAACAAGGAGTGGGAAGACAAAGGGAAACAAATCTCTATCATTAAAAGAAATGGGAAAATAAAGACCTTGGAAGAGGAAGTAAACAGTAAGTTTCACATGCGTTGAGATGCAGGGTCCCTGAAGAACATATTCCCTCTTTAATAGGCTTTTAAATTATTGAGATTCATTTTTGTAAAATGGCCTTTAACAGCACAGACTACGATCATTCAGCCCGGTTGATCCGTGCTGGTGTTTGTATCCCACACTCAACTCCTCCCATCTCCCTGCCCGTTCTTCTGTTTAGATTAGATTAGATTAGATTACTTACAGTGTGGAAACAGGCCCTTCGGCCCAACAAGTCCACACCGACCCGCTGAAGCGCAACCCACCCATACCCCTACATTTACCCCTTTAACCTAACACTACGGGCAATTTAGCATGGCCAATTCACCTGACCCGCACATCTTTGGACTGTGGGAGGAAACCGGAGCACCCGGAGGAAACCCACGCAGACACGGGGAGAACGTGCAAACTCCACACTGTCAGTCGCCTGAGTCGGGAATTGAACCCGGGTCTCTGGCGCTGTGAGGCAGCAGTGCTAACCACTGTGCCACCGTTTGATGATGGTCATACAGTTGATGTGGTATGTATGGGCTTCCAAATTTCATAAGGTGGCTCACAACTGATGTGTGCGCAATGCTAAAGCTTTGGGTATACTTTGGGCAATTACAACATGGATTTGAGATTGGCTGGGGACCAAAGAGTAGTGATGAATGGGTGTTTTCTGGATCGACACAAGCTTTATAGTTGAATTCTGTAGGGATTGCTGTTGGGACACCTTAAGACCATAAAAGAGAGAGAAGAGCAGAATTAGGCCATTCACCCCTTCGAGAGTTCTCTGCCATTTGATCATGCTTGGTATGTTTCTCAAACTATTCCCCTGCCTTTTTCTCTGTAACCCTTGACCCCATCCTAATCAACTTCTCTGTCTTAAAGACACTCAATGACTTGGCCTCTAAGTCTGCAGCAATGAGTTCGAGATTCATCACCCACTGGCTGAAGAGATTTCTTTATAAAATCTCGACAGTGCGGAAGCAGGCCATTTGGCCCATCGAGTCCACACCGACGCTCTGAAGAGCATCCCTCCCTGACCTACCCCTGGCCGTCTACATTTCCCATGGCCAATCCACCTAACCTGCACATCTTTGGACTGTTGGAGGAAACCAGAGCACCCGGAGGAAACCCATGCAGACACGGGGAGAAGGTGTGGAGTTTGCATAGTCACCTGAGGGTGGAATTAAACCCAGGTCCCTGGTGCTGTGCGGCAGCAGTGCTAACCAGTGAACCATCGTGCTGTTCTGATTCCTCCTCATCTCGGTTCTAAGGGGTTATCTCCTCACTCTGAGGCTGTGCCATCGAGGTCCTAGTCTCTCCTACCAATGGAAATATCTTCTCCATATCCAGGCGCCTCAGTAATCTGTAAGTTTCAATGAGATTCCCCCCCCCCCCCATCCTTCTAAATTCCATTAAGGATAGACCGACAGTTCCAAACTGCTCCTCATGTGACAAGCCCTTCAGACCCAAGATCATTCTTGTACACCTACTGTGGACCCTCTCCAAGGTCAGCATATCCTATTTTGGAATACCTACCTATTTTCCTGGTATATATTGTGGTGGATCTCCCCGTTTCTCTCGCACAGGAAGTCCATGCCACCGACATCATTGATGTGCACCAGATACAGGAAGTTAGCAGCTGACGTCGGTGTTGTACTCACAGCCCCACTCTGGCACTCCGCTCACAGATCTGTTGCTGTGGCGCCTGGCACACTCTCCCGCTTGTCTCTGTAATGACTACGGCTCTGAATCATTATATTAGACTGGCGCAGTAAGGTCACACAAGATTTAAAATTCTGTGTTATGTATGAAACTATGAGGGGCGTGGATAGGAAGGAGTTTTTTTCCCCTTGAGTTAAATAGTCAATAACAAGGAGTCATAACTCTTAAGTTGAAGGGATTTGAGGATGGAGGAGGTCTGGAGCTAGTGGAGATGGGAAGCCACACAATGTTTTAAATAGAATGTGGATGAGCACTTGAATTGCTGCAACTTTCAAGGCCAAGTGCTGGAAAGTGGGATTAGTGCAAATAAGTTGGCACAAACTTGATGCGCCAACTTCTTCTATGTTGTGTGACTGTGCAAATCAGAGATTTATTTGAAAAGGAGTACATTTCATTGAGGAATTCTAACAACCGCAGGAACAATCGTTTGGACAGCCCTACCCTTTCATGTAGTAAAAGACCTGTGATGTCTTTGTCAGTGACATCACTGGCATTGGGTCTGGGCAGTGACTGTGCTCCCTAACTTAGTGTGTCAGCAAATACACCCTTTAATCAATGACCCTGGTGTATTGCGCACCGTACTAGAACCTCCAGAAATGGAACCATAAGAAACAGAGTATCAAACTTCAAAAGGAATATACTGGCTTTTGTGCTTTGCTGTAGGGATTTATTTAAGCAAATCTTCAAGCATACTTCTCTTTTCCTTTGTGGTTATAGTTGGGAGGTGGGCGAAGGATTCCCAGGTTGATTAGACAATAGGAACAGGATTCGATCCTTTGAGCCTCCTCTGCCAGGCTGTTACTGTTGGGCCGTTGAGCAATGTCATGAATGACCCCTCTATGACCAGCAAGGTGGACTTGAATCCAAACTTCTGGCCCAAAGGTAAAGACATTACCTACTGCATCTGAAGACCACCTGGTGCTGGGGACAGTAGCTTCACTCAATTCTTACACTTCCCTTTATTGGTATTTTGGGTTATATTGAATGCCAATGACTTTGAATGTATCAGTTTGAAACACTTCTATAATTGTCTGTCTCAACGTTTTGTCTTCTGTACCTAATGTTCTGGGATAATTTCATTGCAGCATGTGTTAATATTGTTCCCACCTTGCTTTAGAACAAGAAGATGTTGACTTTGATGCTGAGTTTGAAACACATTTTGGTATAGCACATACCCGCTGGGCAACACATGGTGTTCCGAATATTGTTAATAGTCATCCCCAGAGGTCTGATAAAGACAATGGTGAGTTTCCTCTGTATCGTGATAATGTTGTAACAAACAAAACCATTTGGTTGTGCTTTTGAGATAAAAGATTTGTGCAATCGAAGGCATTTATGGCAAAGTATTGAGTTCATGCAAATTTGTAACTTTTTTTTGTATTCAACATTGGGTACTGAAAAATGGTCAATGATTTTATGCTTTCTGTGGTACAATATGAAACACCTTTTTATAATTAAAATTGTTCTGAGATTACAACATATTAATATCAGATATGGATTATATAACATCATTTACAAAGGTATTTTGATTAGATTCCCTACAGTGTGAAAGCACGCCCTTCGACCCAACCAGTCCACACCGACCCTCCTAAGAGTAACCCACTCAGACCCAATTCCTTCTGACTAGTCCACCTAACACTATGGGCAATTTAACATGGTCAATTCACCTGACCTGCACATCTTTGGACTGTGGGAGGAAACCAGAGCACCTGGAGGAAACCCACACAGACACAGGGAGAATATGCAAACTCCACACAGACAGTCATCTGAGAATGGAATCGAACCTGGAACTCTCATGCTGTGAGGCAACAGTGCTAGCCACTGAGCCACCGTGCCACCCCATATCTTTTGAAGCTTTTCAACTTGCACTAATCAGGACAGAATTGCAAGAATGCCAAAAACCAATGACAGCGAACGTACCAGATTGAAACACTTCTATAGTTGACTTCTGTACACAAGAATCTTCTCTGTTGTCTGTTCCTGATTTGCTTCACACTGTCATTGGAAGGTAAACTTTATGCTGCCTAGACTCTGAACTCCCAAAGTAGTTGACACTTAATGCCCCTCTGAAAAAGCAATTCATTCAAAGGCTTTTATGGGAAATGCAATAAATGCTGGCCATAACAGCAATGCTCTTGAACAGACTGCTCTTGAAACTTCAGATCAGCACACCACGTGGGGGCCCTGTCTGTTTTGTGACTCCATGCCAGACATAGTGGTGCATTTGTCCATTGAGCCAACAGGACAAACTTTCTGGGATTTTTTTCTTTCCCAACTCCTCCTGTTTACAAGACTGCAGTGCACCAGCAAGAAAATGTAAAGGCTGACAGCACAAGGCTTTGAAGGGTGACATGCTGTAAACAAATCTACAGTTATCGCACAGTTTAAGTTCTTTTTCTCTTTGAGTTTGTGTATTCTTGCAGTACTGACTTGATGAGAGCAAGGTGAAAAGCTTCAACAGTGAGTTCCTCCTTTTTCTGAAGTTCAATATCATTGGCTTGGAATTGTGCAAATTAAGCTCCCCCATCCTTTGAGTATGAACTTGGGAGTTAGAGGATTATACTTGAATATTCGCTGGGGGGAGTAATGGCCTCACGGTATTATCGCTGGGCCATTAATCCGGAGACCCAGATAATGCTCAATAAAAATTGTGATCACACAACCATTGCCAATGTCAGAAATTGTCTGCTTCACTTGGTGTTCTTTAGGGAAGGAAATTGCAATCCTTACCTGGCCTGGCCTACATGTGACTCCAGACCCACAGCAATGTGGTTGACCCTGAACTGCCCCCTGGACAATTAGGGATGGGCAATAAACACTGGCCGAGCCAGGAATGTCCTCATCCTGTGAATTAATTTTTTTAAAACATGGAGGCCTTAGCGAGTTTTGAGAAGACTTGTAGCTCAGGTTGAGGTTTTGGATGTAGGTTTGCCTGCTGAGCTGGAAGGCTAATTTCCAGAGGTTTCGTTACCTTACTAGATAGCATCTTCAGTGGGCCTCAGGCGAAGCAATGCTGAAAATTCCTGCTTTCTATTTGTATGTTTGGGTTTCTTTGGGTTGGTAATGTTATTTCCTGTGGTGAAGTCACTTCCTGTGGTGAGATCACTTCCTGTTCTTTTTCTCAGCGGGTGGTAGATGGGGGTCTAACTTGGCGTGTTTGTTGATAGAGTTCTGGTTGGAATGTCATGCTTTGAGGAATTTTCGTGCGTATCTTTGTTTGGCTTGTCCTAGGATGGATGTGTTGTCCCAGTCGAAGTGGTGTCCTTCCTCATCTGTATGTGAGGATACTAGTGAGAGAGGGTCATGTCTTTTTGTGACTAGTTGGTATTCATGAATCTGGAAGGCTAGTTTTCTGTCTGTCCAATGTAATGTTTGTTATAGTTCTTGTACAGTATTTTGTAAAAGACATGAGTTTTGCTCATTATCTCTATAGGATCTTTCAAGTTCATTAGCTGCTGTTTTAGTGTGTTGGTGAGTTTGTGGGCTACCAAGATGCCAAGGGGTCTGACGAGTCTGGCAGGCAGGAGGCTGGAAGAACACAGGATGCCAGGCAGCATCAGGAGATGGATAAGTCAATGATTTGGGTCTCTTGTTTGAGTCCTGAAGAAGGGTTACACCCAAAACATCGAATTCTCCCCCTCCTGATGCCACCTGGCTTGCTGTGTTCTTCCAGCCTCCTGCCTGTCTACCTTGCTATCCCAGCCTACATGTGCCTCTAGGCTCATGGCAATATGATTGACTTTTACTTGCCTACTGAAATGGCTAAATAAAGAACAAAGAAAATTTACAACCCAGGAACAGGCCTTTCAGCCCTCCAAGCCTGAGTCGATCCAAAACCACTGTCCAAACCTATCACCCAATTCCTAAGCATCTGTATCTCTCTGCTCCCCACCTACTCATGCATCTGTCCAGACGTACCTTAAATGAATCTACCGTGCCTGCCACTCCTACCTCGGCTGGCAATCGTTCCAGGCACCTACCATCGTCTGTGTAAAGTACTTGTCACGTGTATTCTCCTTAAACCTTTCACCTCTCACCTTGAATGTGTGATCCCTCGTTACGGAATCCCTCACCCTGGGAAAAAGCTTATCTCTATCTACCCTGTCTATACCCTTCATGATTTTGTAGATTTCAATCAGGTCCCCTCTCAATCTCCTTTTTTCTAATGAAAATAATCCTAACCCACTCAACCTCTCTTCATAGCTAGTGTCTCAGTTTGAGAGCTATTAAGGATTATCAAGTACTAACCTTGCCGATGATGCCTTCGTACCATGACAAAATAAGGCGAAAACACAAATTGACTGAAGGGTGACTTGAATTGAGGCCTTTAAAATAATGAAGGGATTTTGAGAGTTCACTCATGGCACATGAGCATCGCTAGCTGGGCCAGTACTTCTTTGCCCATTCCTACTCTACTTTGGCAAGGCGGCAGTGAGCTGTCTTCTTGAACTTCTGCTGTCCACGTACTGTGGGTAGACCTACAATGTTCGTGGAGAGGGAATTCCAGGATTTTGATCCGGCGACCCTGAAGGAATGGCGATATATTTCCAAATCAGGATGGTAAGCAGCTTGGAGGGCAACTTGTAAGTGGTATTCCTATGTGTCTGTTGCCCTTGTCCTTCTAGATGGAAGTGGCAAAGCTGCTTGTGGAGAAACTATTTGTCTTGGCGTGAAATTTAGAACAAAGGGATATAATGTAAGGCGTTTGGTTTTTATATCTTCTTTTAAAGAATTTGGTATTCAAAACAGTGGTTTATGGATGGTGTTTACTGTTGTGAAGGTTTAAAAACTCAGTCTTTCCCCAACGTTGACCTAATCCAGTCCCAGAATAGGGACTTTTGGAGTGTTAATGGAAGATTGTTTGTACAACACTGGGTTTACGACCAGGAGTTGATGTTGAGGCCTGTTGGCTTGGTTTTGGATGACGATAAGCAGGGATTGATTTTGGTTTGGGGAACCCATGGAGTGGAAGTTTTTGAATAGTTTTGGAGGAGACCTGACTGGAGTAGAAACACAATATGGTTCCTTTCTAAGAAAGCGAACAGTCCAAGGAACAAGTTACCTTTTTAATAGAAAGCTTTTAGCTTGTGAAGCTTCCAGTCCAGGAGTGTTTAGTTAGAAATGAGTCGATTAAATAAAGACTGAGGAAGTATAAGTATCCTGTTTTGTGAACGTTTCATGTCAGAAGACTTTACAGGAAAGAATTGAGATAAATTATTTGTGTTGAGCTTAAAATTGTGAAACAAGGGGACGTTTTCTCAGGATTAAAGTGATGGCATGTGAGAATATTTTGTTTTGCTTTGTGTTTAAAGACTTTTCCAAACTTCTTTCTATGTTTAGATAATTTGGTTTGTTTTACTCTGTTCCTTTTATGTAGTGAGCTTCAGTTTTATTGTTAAAGAAAATCTACAGCCTTGTGAGCTGTGTCTCAGTGAATTTAAAAAAGAAAATGATTTATAAAGTCACTTCTCATTCTGAGATCTGACCTGTCCAGTCGTGACACCAGCTGGCCTCAGGCCTGTTGAGTGTTTAACTTATTCCTTCATTTTCGCCATTTAAACTATGAAAATGTCAACTATTATGTATTTCTTTATTTTTCAACTGTACTTTTTAAACTCTAATTTCTGTTACTACTTTGTACCTAAGTATTTTGTCCCTCAGGTGGCACCATGCAGGGTAACATTATACACGTTTCACTGTACTCCTGTACATGACTACATGTGACAATAAAATCTAAATCTAAATCAATATTAAAATTGGATCCAGGCCCAATAGATATGAAATCAAGAAGCACCTGTTTATACAAAAGGCAACATACGTTTGGAGTTCAGTCCAGTAAAAGGTTATGGATACTGAATTTGCAGGTGTGAAATAAACAGAATTTTCTTGGGTGACTATTTCAAGAAATATGGAGGTAGTATGGAGCCTGATCTAATAAAATCATGGAATGGACTTGTGACAATACTGTGGCTGTAAGAGGTGTGTTTTGACCTGGTTTCTTTCAGAGAGAGATTGGGGGACAGGTGCTGAGCTGTTTATGAGATGATAAACAACTTGTGAAGCCTTGGGTTTTTTTTTGAAAGCCGGAACAATAGAAGCGGCCTGGCTGGGTGGGGTCAAACTCCCACCAACAGAGCCAGGGTTTTCAGGTTCAGCTTTCAGCAGATGTTGCTGGGGTCTCGTCAGGACTGGAAGGTGGTGAATCTCTCACAACTGCTCCTTTCGCTGTCTCAGGATTGTATTTCGATATTCCTTCCTCTTAGATTGGAGAACTTCATATGAGACAATCTGTTTTTGGAATGTGCCTTTTTCCCAGGGTATGTTTACGGGATATTGCTATATTGGAACAGTTACTGTTTATTAGTAATATAATCTATCACTCTGTTAAGGTTTCCAGTCGAGTTGTTATTCCAAGTTCCTCTTTCTTTTGTTTTAATTTAACCATGGTGTTTGAATACATTATGTATTGCTTAACATGAGTTATTTGGCCTATCAAATTGTATTTGGAACCCAGCACATCTCACCTACCTTGTAAAATAAGAAAAAGGTAGGGTCGAGGCTACCTTCATAATATATTTGAGGGGGGTCTCATCTGGTCCATAACAGACTTGATGAGCTGAATGGCCGCCTTTTGTTCTTTGGGTAGCCAATCTTCAATGACTCTTTGTCATCCTGTCACAGTGAGACCGTCAAAACTCTGCTAGCTCTCTGATGAATAATTCCAGTCAGTCTCACTTTCCTCATTCCTAGAACCCTAGGTATTTACTTTCCTCAACCTCCTATCAATATCATTCATCCTACAGGTAGACAGAGCGCTCCAGATGTGATTGAAATCTGAGATATTATTTTACCTCCTGTATCCTGGTTCTGCTGATCAGCTTGTAGTGCAAACAGGATCAGACAAGCCTTCTACAGGTCTCAAATACCTGACAACGGGGTGTCTCAGCGACAGTGAAATGTCAGTCTGCCTGAGGCTGCAGAGCCCTGTGTTCAGAGGGAGGGTTAACTCTGCCTTTGATGATGGATAAGGACATAAGGCATTGCCTTGCCTTTTTTAACAATGGCATGAAATTGATTCTTATTAACTTCTCCCAAGAGTCTCTCCTCTTTCGAAAGGTCAGTGAAAGCTCTTATGCTTCTGATCTGAAGCCTTCATGGAATGAGCCCTTTGCAATGTTTTGTTATCTGTCTTGCTGTCATGATGTTATTATTAATCTGCTACTTCATAGAATCCCTACAGTGTGGAAGTAGGCCCATCGAGTCTACACCAACCCTCTGAAAAGCATCCCACCCAGACCTACCCCACTGCCCCAGAACCCTACATTTCCCATGGCTAACCCATCTAGTCCGCACATCCCTGAACTCTATGGGCAATGTAGCATGGCCAATCCACCCTGACCTGTACATCTTTGGACTGTGGGAGGAAACTGGAGCACCCGGACGAATCCCGCACAGACACTGGAAGATTGTACAAACTCCACACAGACAGTCACCCGAGGATAGAATTGAACCTGGGTCCCTAGCGCTGTGAGGCAGTGGCACTAACCATCGTCCCACCATTCATAACTGCTGATTATACTCGATGAGCTATATCTTTCAATTCTTTTTCAGAAGGCATGGCCTTGTCCCTATAGACTGTTTCAGATTGACTTCTTTGGAGGAAGTTTCATTTTTAATGATGGTGTTAGGCACCGGGCTGTTCCAGTGTGGGACCTGCATGTGGCACAGGGTCTAGTGAGCGAGGTGTTTGGAGATTAGTGAACTCCCTCTGACTCTCCACTCCCGACAATTCTCACAACGTAGACTTAGACAGCACAGGAGGAAGCCAGTCATCTCCGCATCAGTCAACAAAGATCTGATTGCATTAATCCCATTGGCTAGCTCATGACTTCAGCCCTGGAGGCAACGGCAACATGAGTGAATGTTTTAAATAATGCTTGTACATCGAGAGTTTCTAATCCAAACACCCTCTTCGTAGCGAATTCTATACTCTCACCATCTTCTGAGTGAAAATGTTTCTCCTCAACTTTCTTCTTTAACCTTCTACCTCTTCACTTAAATCTCTTCCCCTGGTTATAGACATCTCTGTAAATAGAAAACGTGCTTTCTTATCCATCTGTTTATGCTCCTCTTGTTCTTATTAGGATTGTTTCCGCTGGAGTTCGGGTGAGAGGGGGGTCTTGTAGAGACTTATAAAATTCTAACCGGACTAGTCAGGGTAGATGTAGGGAGGATATTCCTGATGGTAGGTGTTGTGGTTACAGTCTGAGAATTCAGGGATGAGGAGGCATTTTTTCACACACGGAGTGGTGAGCCTGTGGAATGCATTACCACAGGAAGTAGTCGATGCCAAAACATTGAATATATTCAAGAGACAACTAGGTATAGCATGTAGGGCAAATGGGGTCAAAGGTTATGGGGAGAAAGCAGGATTAGGCTATTGAGTCAGATGTTCAGCCATGATTGTGATGCATGGTAGAGCGGGCTCAAAGGGCTGAATAGCCTCCTCCTACTCCTATCTTCTATGTTTATACACACCTTTCAACTTATAACCCCAGCCTATCCGATCTTCCCTCACAGCCCACATAGCATCCTGATAAAGAAAAACAGAAATTGCTGGAAAAGCTCAGCAAGTCTGGCAGAGTCTGTGGCGAGAGAGCCAAGTTTTTCGGGTCCAGTCACTTTTCCTTAATTCTGTCAATCGTTAACTCCGATGCCGAGGTCTGAGAAGCCAGACACACACGTTCCCCGATGTTCAGTTTTGTTTATTTGAGCTGGATGCCAGGGTTGAGAATTGTCGAATTGATCAAGCGTTTCTAATCTGTGCCTCATGCTTGCTTTTGAATTGCAGAGTTTATCGTCATTCACAATGGCATCATTACAAACCACAAAAACCTGCGAAAGTTTCTGGTAAGTGCTCGGCAGTCTTACTTCGCAAAATTGCTGTACTGGATGTTTTTTTTTCTACAGCAAAAGCTTTCGAAGTTAACTTCAGGGCAGGCATCTGAAGCACTTCAGGGAATTAGGTTTCACGTAGTTTCGGCGGGACACAGATCCTAATGGTGCTGCTGTTTATTTTTCCCCAAAATCTTCCCTCTTCTGCCATATTTCTGCTCGGCTCTCCTCAGCAGATCAGTGTTCTCATTGGCGTTCACTGACAGAATGGGCTGAATGGCCTCTCTCTGTATTGTAACTTCCTATGGACCTATATGATTCAACTCCTTTCAGTTTTCTGTGGTTTAGCTCAGTTAGCCGGATGCCAAGTTTGCTGTGCAGAGTGATGCCAGCAACGTTGGTTGAATTCCAGCCTTGGCTGAGATTACCATGAAGGACACTCCTTCTCAACCTCCTGAGACATGGTGACCACCAGGTTAATTCACCACCACACATCTCTCTCTCTCTCTCTCTCTCTCTCTAATGAGAGAGCAGCTCTGTGGTCTGGTAAGACTGTGGCACCTTTACCTTTTTATAGTTCTGTGACTTTCCTCAAAAATCGACTCTTTAGTTGATTACTTACCAATACTGAGGAGGTTATGGGATTAAGTCTGCGTTGCAGCTTGGAATATGTACTGTTAAAACATTCTGCACAGTGAAGAAGCAGACTCTTGTTTGTAGCATAGATGTGTGTACTTTGTAGTTTATGAAATAGAGGGCTTCTTGCTGCCTTGGGTTCCCTGCTACTGTGCAGTTGTCCAATCTGGTTTTGATAGTCTTCAAGTCACTCTGTCGGTTTTGGGATTTCCCTATTATTCTTGTACGCCCTGTTGTCTTAGGGGTGAAGCGTTAAATAAAAACTGAAAGTACTGCAGACGCTGGAAATCAGCAACAAAATTAGAAATTACTGGAAATTCAACAGGTCTGGCAGCATCTGTGGAGAGAAGTCAGACTTAACATTCCGAACCCACTGACCCTTCCTCAGAACTGATGGTAGCGAGGAAAGGGTTGTATTTTATGCAGAAGATGGGGATGGAGTGAGGAGTAAATGATATTAAGTGGGAATAGAGCCCAAAGAGAGAGAACAGTTGGACAAAGGAGTGGATAATGATCAAGTGAGCAGAATGAACTTGTGGACAGTTAAGTGGGTTGTGTGTAATAGGAGACTGTGTTAACAAGGCCTGGTGTGTGGGGCGGGCGTTGGGGTAAGGACTTGGGACAGTGTTCCTCAGGGCCTACAACTATTGAACTCCATATTGGTCTGGAGGGCTACAGGGTCCCCAAGTAGAAGATGAGGTGCTTTTCTTCCAGCTTGTCCTGAGCCTCACTGGAGCACTGCAGCGAGCCTGAGACAGAGGTGTTGGCCAAGGAACACTGGTCTGTGTTGAAGTGGCAGGCAGCTGGAAGTACAGGGCCTTTTTTGCCGACAGAGCATAAGTGTTCTGCAAAACATGAAAGGAAATATTAAATGGTCATTTATTGTGAGATTTTGCTGTGCACGATTTACTATTTACGTGGCAACAATGGCTGCAGTTCAAAGTCATTGCTCAGGAGCTGCCTTGAAAGCCTGAGACTACAAAAGACAGTTTATCAATGTCTGACTTGTTCATTCTTTTAGGCTAATAAACCAGGGTATGTGAGATAAAGGCACCTTTAGCAGATTTGTTGGGATGAGTGATAAAAGTTACACTGTCCAATCCTGCTCAACAGCATTGCCAAACCACAAGTTCAAATTAACTTTGAGTTTGATCCGGGCAAACACGAGGTGATGCATTTTGGAAGATGCAATTCAAGAGTGAACTGTACAATAAATGGAAAAGTCCTGGGGAAAATTGATGTGCTAAGAGATCTGGGTGTTCGAGTCCATTGTTCCCCGAAGGTGGCCACGCAGGTCGATAATGTGGTCAAGAAGGCATACAGCACGCTTTCCTTCATCGGATTGGGTAATGAGTACAAGAGTTGGCAGGTCACGTTACAGTTGTATAAGACTTTGGTTCAGCCGCGTTTGGAATACTGTGTACAGTTCTGGTTGCCACACTACCAAAAGGATGTGGATGCTTTGGCGAGGGTGCAGAGGCAGTTCACCAGGATGTTGCCTGGTATGGAGGGCGCTAGCCACAAAGAGAGGTTGAGTAGATTAGAATTATTTTTATTAGAAAGACGGAGGTTGAGGGGGGATCCAATAGAGGTCAGCAAAATTGAGAGGTATAGACAGGGTGGACACCAAGAAACCTTTTCCCAGAGTGCGGACTCGATTGCGAACGGTCACGAGTTCAAAGTGAGAGGGGAAAAGCTTAATGGAGGTATGCATGGAAAGTTCTTTACACAGTGGATGGTGGGTGCCTGGAGCGTGTTTCCAGTGGAGGTGGGGCACGGTAGTGTCATTTAAGATGTCTCTAGACAGATACATGAATGGGGAAGGAGCAGAGGGATGCAGATCTCAGAGAGTAGATGACAGGTTTAGAGAGAGGATCAAGATCGGCACAGGAGTGCCAAACGGCCTGTTCCTGTGCTGTAATGTTCTTTGTTCTTTGTTCTACGCACAGACCCTGTCTTTTGTCTCTCCGGTGGTTTGAACCTTAGAGTGTCTGCTGTCTGGAATTCTCTCCACAGCGCTCCAACTCGCCTCCCTCCACAACTGAAAAACCATCTCATTCAGCCCACTGCTCTAAATATCTCTCATCCTGACTTAATGTTGACTTCCGCTTTCTACACCTCCCACAAAGCACCCTGGTGCTCTCCATGTGTAGAAATTGCAATTGTTACACTCGGGTCTGTTAATTATTTCTTGTGCTTTGACCTTCAGGAGAGCAAAGGGTATGAGTTTGAGTCTGAAACGGATACGGAATCGATTGCAAAGCTGATCAAGTACGTCCACGATAACAGCGAGAGTGAGAACATTAGCTTTGCTACTCTGGTTGAGAGAGTCATCCAGCAACTGGTAAGTGGTTGTTATTTGGAGAGACATTTGCTGCTTTGAGGTTAAACAATAGTGTCATGGGGTGCTTAGATTATTGATATGAAGGAGCTGGCATGTAACATAGTGCCCTCAGACTGTAGTGTATTTTGCACCAAAGTGGGCATCAGTAGTCAACAGGGGCCTGGAAGTAAGGCTGAAGTCTGCTTTGACAGATTCCCACATACTTTGAGCAGAACAGGATGTTGTGGCTGAACTGCTACTGTTCCAGTATGGTGACGTCATAGAGCTATACAGCACAGAAACAGGCCCTTCGGCCCAACTTGTTCATGTCGACCAGGTTTCCCAAACTGAACTGAATGAGTCCCATTTGCCCGCCTCTGGCCCATATCCCCCTCAACCTTTCCCAAGTTGTGTACCTGTCCAAATGTCTTTTTTAAATGTTGCAATTGTACTCTGGCACCTCATTCCATACATGCACCACTCTCTGTGTGAAAACGTTGCCCCTTAGGTCCAATTTAAATCTTTTCTCTCTTATTTTAAACCTATGACCTCTAGTTTTAGACTCCCCCACATTAGGACAAAAGACCTTGACTGTTTACCCTATCCATGCCCCTCATGAATTTAAAAACCTCTATAGGGTCCGACATTCCAGGGAAACAAATGTCCTAGCCTATCCAGTGTCATTACTGCTAACACACGGAACACAGGAAGAAACTCATCCACTGTTAGGTGAGGAATGGGAGGAATGTTGTGGGTAGAGTATACATCTGGATGGGGCGAATCAGCTGCATTTTAAACTCTGAAAGAGGCTTTCTGAGAACTGAAATTTTGGATTGTTTTTAGGCATTTCATTTTTTTCCCTCCTTCTGGAATTTTACGGATTTGTCCGTTTATAATTTGGAATTTCTCTGGCTCCTTTCACTCACGCGTACACCTGCCGGAGAATTTTCTAAACGAAACTGTGGTTGCGCCGAATTCGCCAAGACGTTCAAGCCGGTCTATCTTTAGGTTCCCTACCGGTGGGCAGCTTCTGCCAGAGTCGAGGCTGTTCAGATTGCCCTAGCTCCTGAACTTTAACTCTTCACCTTTGACTTGGGCGACTGTGTGGGGGTAGCTGTGTTTCAGCAGCGCGCAGTGCATTTGGGGTGGGTCAGTGGTTAGTGCTGCTGCCTCACTGTGTGAGGGACCTAGTTTCGATTCCAGCCTCGGGTGAGTGTCTGTGTGGAGATTACACGTTCTCCCCGTGTATGCTTGGGTTTCCTCCCACTGTCCAAAGATGTGCAGTTTAGGCGGACTGACCATGCTGAATTGCCCACTGTGTCCATGGACGCGCAGGCTTGGGAGATTAGAAACAAAATGTAGGGCTACAAGAATAAGGTGGGTGGAATGCTTTACAGAGGGTCAGTGTGGACTCAGTGGGCTGAATAGCCTGTTTCCACACTGTAGGGATTCTATGATCTACCTGAGCGTTGGTTAAGGACAGAGATCGGGTCACTTATACTCTCCGATCAGCTCCAATACCCGTTACAATTGGCTGGAAAACATGCTTTAGTGGGAAATGGTGGTGTCATGATGATGTTAGTGGACTAATAATCCAGAGGCCCAAACTAATGCTCTGGGGACACTGGGTTCAAATCCCACGACAGCTACTGGCGGAGTTTCAAAGTGATTCAATAAACTGGTATGGAAAGGTAGTGTCAGTGATGGTGACAGTGAAATTATCATAATTGTTGCAAAAAATTAACCTGGTTCCCTGATGTCCTTTTCAGGGAAGAGCCCATCCTTACCTGGTCAGGACTCCAGACCCACAGCAATGTAGTTAACTCTTGCCCTGCCCCTCAGATATGGCCGGGCAATGCCACTCAGTTCAAGGGTGATTCGCGATGGGCAACAAATGCTGGCCTTGCCAGTGACACCCTGTCCCAAGAATAAATAAAAGGAAGAAAATAAAACTTTGGTGGGGAGAAAGAGACTCCAATGAATGTAATTTGAGTGAAAATTGTTGTTTAAGAAACCTGATGTGTTTGAGCAGACTTAGTTTGCAAATATATGTTGAAGTATACTATTGAATGTTAATATTGTTTTAAAACAGGAAGGAGCTTTCGCCTTGGTGTTCAAGAGTGTTCATTTCCCTGGGCAAGCTGTCTGTACCAGGTAATCATGATTTGGAGGTGCCGGTGTTGGACTGGGGTGTACAAAGGTTATAGTCCAACAGGTTTATTTGGAAACACTAGCTTTCAGAGCGCTGCTCCTTCATCAGGTAGTTGTTACGTGACAACCACCTGATGAGGTAGTAGCACTCTGAAAGCTAGTGTTTCCAAATAAACCTGTTGGACTTTAACCTGATGTTGTGTGATTTTTAACTTTGTACCAGGTAAACACTCAGCCTGTGGACAGGGACAAGTTTGCACGTCTTTTTTAAATTAAAAAAGGCTTACTGAATGATAGCCAACCTGGTTTTAGTCCATGCAGAAAATGTTGAAAACACTCGGGTAGCTCCTTACCACCTTCTCCTGGGCAGACCAGTTTGGGTGGGAAATGCTGGCCTAGCCAGTGACACCCATGTTCCATGAATACAGTCATAGAGTCGTAGAGATGTACAACACGGAAACAGACCCTTCGGTCCAACCTGTCCACGCCGACCAGATATCCCAACCCAATCTAGTCCCACCTGCCAGCACCCGGCCCATATCCCTCCAAACCTTTCCTATTCATATAACCATCCAAATGCCTCTTAAATGTTGCAATTGTACCAGCTTCCACCACATCCTCTGGCAGCTCATTCCATACACGTACCACCCTCTGCATGAAAATGTTGCCCCTTAGGTCTCTTTTATATCTTTCCCCTCTCACCCTAAACCTATGCCCTCTAGTTCTGGACTCCCCGACCCCAGGGAAAAGACTTTGTCTATTTATTCTATCCATGCCCCTCATAATTTTGTAAATCTCTATAAGGTCACCCTCTCAGCCTCCGACACTCCAGGGAAAACAGCCACAGCCTATTCCTCTCCCTATAGCTCAAATTCTCCAACCCTGGCAACATCCTTGTAAATTTTTTCTGAACCCTTTCAAGTTTCACGACATCTTTCCAATAGGAAGGAGACCAGAATTGCACGCAATATTCCAACAGTGGCCTAACTAATGTCCTGTACAACCACAGCATGATCTCCCAACTCCTGTACTCAATACTCTGACCAATAAAGGAAAGCATACCAAACGCAGCCTTCACTATCCTATCTACCTGCGATTCCACTTTCAAGGAGCTATGAATCTGCACTCCAAGGTCTCTTTGTTCAGCAACACTCCCGAGGACCTTACCATTAAGTATATAAGTCCTGCTAAGATTTGCTTTCCCAAAATGCAGCACCTTACATTTATCTGAATTAAACTCCATCTGCCACTTCTCAGCCCATTGGCCCATCTGGTCCAGATCCTGTTGTAACCTGTGGTAACCCTCTTCGCTGTCCACTACACCTCCAATTTTGGTGTCATCTGCAAACTTACTAACTGTACCTCTTATGCTCGCATCTAAATCATTTATGTAAATGACAAAAAGTAGAGGACTCAGTACCGATCCTTGTAGCACTCCACTGGTCACAGGCCTCCAGCCTGAAAACCAACCCTCCACCACCACCCTCTGTCTTCCACCTTTGAGCCAGTTCTGTATCCAAATGGCTAGTTCTCCCTTTATTCCATGTGATCTAACCTTGCTAATCAGTTTCCCATGGGGAACCTTGTCGAACGCCTTACTGAAGTCCATATAGATCACATCTACTGCTCTGCCCTCTTCAATCTTCTTTGTTACTTCTTCAAAAAACTCAATCAAGTTTGTGAGACGATTTCCCACGCACAAAGCCATGTTGACTATCCCTAATCAGTCCTTGCCTTTCCAAATACATGTACATCCTGTCCCTCAGGATTCCCTCCAACAACTTGCCCACCACCGAGGCCAGGCTCACCGGTCTATAGTTCCCTGGCTTGTCTTTACTGCCCTTTTTAAACAGTGGCACCATGTTTGCCAACCTCCAGTCTTCCTGCACCTCACCTGTGACAATCGATGATACAAATATCTCAGCAAGAGGCCCAGCAATCACTTCTCTAGCTTCTCACAGAGCTCTCGGGTACACCTGATCAGGTCCTGGAATGAATGGGAATGTAAGATTGGCAGAATCTGTTTAGAGAGTAAAGTAAGAATGCTTTGTGTCAATGACCTCTTGTCAATCCTGGGTGTGATTAGATTCCCCACAGTGTGGAAACAAACCCTTTGGCTCAACAAGTCCATACCGACCCTCCAAAGAGTCACCCATTTCCCTCTGACTAATGCATCTAACACTATGGGCCTTTTGGCACGACCAATTCACTGACCTGCACATCTTTGGACTGTGGGAGGAAACCGGAGCACCCAAAGGAAACCCACGCAGACTCAGAGCGAATGTGCAAACTCCACACAGACAGTTACCCCAGGCTGGAATCAAACTCAGGTCCCTAGTGCTGTGAGGCAGCACTGCTAAGCACTGAGCCACCATGCCATCCAGTGATGTGTCCCTGGGGTCAGTGCTAATATCCCTGTGTTTCTAATCAACATGTGTCAAATGTCACTGCACTAAAAATCTGACAAAGCAGCAAAGGACTGAGATATAATACAGTACAGAGTGTTGCTGGGTGTTGCATTTTAAACAACAATTTGCATTTGTGTAGCCCTTTTGAATGAGACAAAATATTCCCAGGTTCCGCTCAGGAGAGTGGTGTAGCTACATTTGACACTGAGCCACGTAAGGTAATGTGAGCATGGAGGTAGTCAAGGAGATGGTTTAAGTAGCCGCTTGAAGATGGAGGGAAGGGTTGAGAGGGAGGTTATGGCCTTGGCTGCAGAAAGCATGGATCCTCTTGGAGATGTTCAAGAGGAACTAGAGGAAATATTTCAGAAGCCGTGTACCCGAGTGAGAATGTTAAAATTGAGACATTGCTTAACCAGGAACCAAGGTAGATCGGTGAGAATGGGTTAAATGCTATATAAAGCATTCATATTTCAAGCTAAATTATGAATACAGGCCCAGGGGGTGTAATGCAAATGGTTAAAAGACTAATTTATGTCAGTCACTACTTTGAATTGCATGATTATTGAACTGGGATAATTTTTGTAGAAGGTAGAGATAGAGAGAGAGAAACTCTAGAGTTATTTGAGATGTGATGAAAGGATTTCATCAGCTTAATGGCCTCCCTCCTTCTCTCATTGGTGTTCCTCCGTGTGGCCCATTACTGGCTCGTGTGTTGTCAAGTTGAAATGACGAAGGGCACAAGTAATTTTATTTGCTACTTGGCCCTGAGCTGTCTGAATGTGATATCAGTCTGTTCACAAAGCACTTTCAGAGTTCAGGCCGTGTTGACTTCCAGTACTCCACTGGAAATCTGGACGGAAGGTGCTTCTAAATGATGACCATTCTTGTCAAAATGTGTGTGTGTCTGTCTGTTGGCAAATCCACAGGAATGTTAGCAGAGTCTCCACCTAACCAGTCACTCTCTGTTTACCCCTGTGGTTGATGTGTATGTTTTTGCTGTAGAGGTATGAGTAAGATAAACTAATCTCTGAGGGATCAGCTGAAGTCTGCAAGGTTTGATCAATGGAGCCTAAGAGCAGCAGAAACATTTTCAGGATGCATTTGAATGCTTTAAAGTTATTTCCGTTCAGCTTTTCAATGCAAATCTTTCAGAAGTCAGAGTTTCACTGCCCCTAGAATCCTACAGTACGGCATTTAATGCTGCCTCTGTTCAATAAAACCTTCATTTTAGCAAGGAGTCTCTTCTGATTTTTGTCCTCTCCCTCCCAATTTTTGGTATTTGTTGTGAAGTTATCCATCTTGGTATTTGTACATTTTCTTATAAGCTTTCTCTTAATGATTTCTTGGAATGGGCACATTGTTGGTGAGGCCACTATTTATTTTTTTTTACCTCAAATTGTCCTGGTCCGGGTGATGGTGGTGGTAGTGAGCTGTTCATTCGGACCACTGTGGTCCTTGTGGTGCAGACCCACTCCACGCGGCTGTTAGGAAGGGAGTCCTAGCTACAATCCAACTATAATAAATGAGCCCTGGCAAACTGCATCCCTCCCCTCAAAACTCTCCCTTGTCACAGCCTTCCCGTAAGCCCCACTCACTTTGCCCCCATTCCAGGGCCTCTTCCATTCTGCTGATACTGGCTAGCTGCAGTACCAGCACTAACCACTATCTTTGACTGGTGCTGCCTGGATTGGTGATGGGTTGGCCACTCCAAGAGTTAGGATTGCCATCCTGAAATGGGTGATAGTTCTGATTGAAGGCAGTTTGTTGCCTAATGGGCACTTGGGGTTTCCAGAAATGGCTGCAAAACATTAACCCCCTGCTTTGTAGGAATTGGACTTTAGTCTTGACCATGGCTGTAAAACTCAGCCAGTGTGTGCCAGGACCTCTTCACCTCTTTTCCAGTAATGAAAGCTGCTTCCATGCCTCACTCTCCATACTGCATCCTACCGTGATTTGTCAAAGAGAAGGACTTGTTTTGTGAGGAAAGATTGGTCAGATTGGGCCTATATCTGTTGGAGTTTAGAAGAATGAGGGGTGGTCTTATTTAGAGTCCTATGGGACTTGACAAGGTGAATACTAAGAGAGTGTTTCCTCTTATGAAGTATGGGATACAGTTTTGAAAATAAGGAGTTATTCCATTTAAGGCAAAGATTAAGAGTTTTTTTTCACCAGGGTCAATGCTGTTTGGAATTTTCTTCCCCAGATAGCGGAGAAGGCAACATCATTAAAAAAACATTTGAAGACTTGAGTTTTTGATTGACAAAGGAGTCAAAGTGTAGCAAGGTGGACAGCAAATTAGGATCCTACAGCAGGGCAACCAGAATGGTACGCAGTAATCTAAAGGTTCCCTCACAGTGTCTGATACGAACATAACATGATGTCACAACTCCAACCCCCAGTGGTCTGTGCAATGAAGGCAAGTATGCCAAACCACCCTGTCTACCTGTGATATAATTTTCAAAGAACTATGTAGCTGAACCCTGGGTCTCTCTGTTTGACAACTCCCCTGTCATTTAACTGTATAGGTCCTGTTTTTGTTTGTTTTACCAAAATGTAGCACCTCGCATTTCTGCAAATTAAACTCCATCTGCCACTCCTTGGCCCAGTGGATCTTGGTAAAAGCCCCTTTGTAATCTGAGATAACCACCTTCACTGTCCACTATACCATCAGAATTGGCAGAGCAAGTTCTCACAAGTTTTTAAAAATAACCAGATAGATTGATTTTAAGTGATATTGATTTAAGTAATAAGTTGTAGTTAGGGTGCAGGAGCTTACTTCTCAGCTTTGGGTAAGGGATAGTGGATTTAAAACTGAGATGAAGAGAAGTTACATTATCATGAATCTGTGGAATTCACTCCCCCAGATTGCAATGGACACCAGGACACTGAATAAATTTGAAGATGGAGATAGACTGATTTTTAATTTTCGATAATTTGAAGGGTTTTGTGGAACGGCTGGTAAGTGGAGTTGAGGCCGAGATGAGATCTGCCGTGAGCATATTGAATGGCGGACCAGGCTCGAGGGGCTGAATGGTCTCAAAACACCTCAAAAAATGGAGGTGTAAGGGACAGCGAAGAAGGATACCACAGATTACAACAGGATCTTGATCAGATGAGCCAATAGGCTGAGAAGTGGCAAATGGAGTTTAATTTAGACAAATGTAAGGTGCTGCATTTTGGGAAAGCAAATCTTAGCAGGACTTATACACTTAATGGTAAGGTCCTAGGGAGTGTTGCTAAACAAAGAGACCTTGGAGTGCAAGTTTGTAGCTCCTTGAAAGTGGAGTCGCAGGTAGATAGGATAGTGATGGCGGCGTTTGGTATGCTTTCCTTTATTGGTCAGAGTATTGAATACAGGAGTTGGGAGGTCATGTTGCGGATGTGCAGGACATTGGTTAGGCCACTTTTGGAATATTGTGTACAATTCTGGTCTCCTTCCTATGGGAAAGATGTTGTGAAACTTGAAAGGGTTCAGAAAAGATTTACAAGGATGTTGCCAGGATTGGAGGATTTGAGCTATAGGGAGAGGCTGAACAGGCTGTGGCTGTTTTCCCTGGAGCGTCAGAGGCTGAGGGGCGTGGATAGGGTAAATAGACAAAGTCTTTTCCCTGGGGTCGGGGAGTCCAGAACTAGAGGGCACAGGTTTAGGGTGAGGGGGGAAAGATATAAAAGGGACCTAAGAAGTAACTTTTTCACGCAGAGGGTGGTACGTGTATGGAATGAGCTGCCAGAGTAAGTGGTGGAGGCTGGTACAATTGCAACATTTAAGAGGCATTTGGATGCGTGTATAAATAGGAAGGGTTTGGAGGGATATGGGCCGGGTGTTGGCAGGTGGGACTAGATTGGGTTGGGATACCTGGTCGGCGTGGACGGGTTGGACCGAAGGGTCTGTTTCATGAGTCCAATGGCAACCTCCGGCTCTTAGTTCTTAGGTTCTTGGAATATCACAGGATTTTTAAAAGTTCATTCATGGGATGTGGGTGTTGCTGGCTGTGCCAGCATCTATTGCCAGTCCCTAATTTCCCAGTGGAGAGGTAAAAGGCATCCCTTTGCTGTGGGTCTGGAGACATATGTAGGCCAGACCCTGTCAGGACGATTGATTTCCTCCCCTAAAGAATATGAGTGAGCTAGATGGGTAGTAAAACATTTCAGCAGTAAAACATTTTATCTATTAGATTAGATAATTTTTAAAGTGCAGCCGCCCCCGCCCCCGCCTTTGAATTCAAATGTTATCTGTTATGGTTGGATTCGAGCCCACGTTCCCAAAACATTGCCTCTGGTTTTGGGTTGCTAATCCAGTGGCATTGCCACTACACCAGCACCTCCACTTATCTTGTCTGCTCATGCAGCAGGTCAGTCTCAGTCAGAAAGCACGGAAACAGACCCTTCATTGGTCCAACCATTCCCTGCTGACTATCTTCCCAAACTAAGCCATTCTTATCTGCCTGTGCTTGGGGCATATCCCTCACAACATTTGCTCAAGTACTTATCAAGATGTCTTTTAAATGTTGTAACTGTACACGCATCCAGCACTTCCTCTGGAAAGTTCATTCTCCACACGAACCACCCTCTGTTTAAAAAAAAAGTTGCCCCTCATATTCTCTTTAAAACTTCCTCCTCCCAACTTAAAGATATGCCCCCTAGTTTTGAACTCCCCCACCATAGGGAAAATTCACCTGCTATTAACCTTACCTATACCCCTCGTGATCTTAACAACCTCTATAAGTTCCCCCTCAACCTCCTACACTCCAGTGAAAAAAGTCCCAGCCTATCCAGCCTCTCCTTACACCTCAAACCCTCCAATCCTGGCAACATCCTGGTATTTCTCTTTTGAATCCTCTCCGGCTGAATAATAACAGAGCTCAAAATGTGAGAAATGCTAACATTTCAGAGATTGAGGGATGATAATTAAAACTTCCTACATCTAATTATTAGAGGTTGGTCTCTAAATTAATTTTAAAACACATCTGCTCTACGCCCTGAAATGTGGATAGGAGATGCCTCAGGATAGGGTGTGTGAAGACTTAACAGAGCAACCAGAATTGGACACACTACTCCAGAAAGGGCCTCGCCAACGACCTGTTCAATCTCAACATGACATCCCAACTCCTAGACTCAAAGATCTGAGTAATGGAGGCAACTAACCCAGTTTCACATCTTATCTGTGAGAAAGGAGCTCTGACAGTGCTGCACTCTGTCAGCGTTACAGTGGAGTGTCAGTCTGGGATTGGATTGCAAACCTACGGAGTGGAACGTGAATGTCCGACTCAGTTGAGGCAAGCACCCTTTCCTCTGACATGTCGGTTTGAGTTTTCCTCTTTATTTGGAGGAGGGCCTCACAATCCATCAGGTTCAGAACCTGCCATTCCACCTGAGGTAAATCACCATGAACCTCAGATTTTCGTAAGGTCCCAAGCAGACCCTTGCATCAGTCTGCTCGGTAATGAGATCAACAGCTGGCTTGACTTAAAGTGGCTTTTCCAAGTGTTGGGAATCGCCAGCAGAAGCCTTGGCATGAGAATTTCCAATCTTGCCTCTCAAATTTCCTTCTGAATGAAATGACCCTCCTCACCAACTCTTCACACACGCCATCCCAAGGCATCTCCCATCCACATTTCAAACACAGGGGCTTAGAGCAGATGTGTTTGCCATTTAAAATTAATTTAGAGACCAACCTCTAATTGATTAGATCTAGGAAGTGTTAAGATATCATCCCTCAATCCCTGAAGTGTTAGCATTTCTCACATTTTGAGCTTTGAGTATAGGAGTTGGGTTGTTCTGTTGCAGCTGTACAAGATGCTGGTGGGGCCACATTTGGAGTACTGCATGCAGTTCTGGTCACCCTGCTATAGAAAGGATGTTACTAAACTAGAAAGGGTGCAGAAAAGATTTACTAGTATTCTCGCTGTACTGGAAGGTTTGAGTTATAAGGAGAGGCTGAAAAGACTGGGATTTTTCTGCCTGGAGTGTAGGAGATTGAGGTGATGACCTTTTATAGAGGTCTATAAAGTCATGAAAGGCATAGGTAAGGTAGCTAGCCAACAGCTTTTCCCCATGGTAAGGGAGTCTAAAATCAGAGGGCATAGGTTTAAGGTGAGAGGGGAGAGGTACAAAAGAGTCCAGAAGGACAATTTTTTTCACATAGAGGGCAGTGAGTGTCTGGAATGGGCTACCAGAGGTAGTGGTGATGGCAAGTACAATTTTGTCACTTAAGAAACATTTAGACAGGTAAATGAATGGGATAGGTACGGAGGGATATGAACCAAATGCAGGGAAATTAGACTAGATTAATTGAGGGAACTGGGCGGTATAGAGAAGTTGGGCCGAAGGGCCTGTTTTCATGCTGTAAACCTCTATGACTCTCTTTTCTTTGGGATCTTCCCAGTGTATATGTGTAGGTTCCTTCCAACAGCTCTAGCAGTGCAGTCACAAATGACTCTTGGACGGCTGAATGTCCTGTCTGAGAATGAAATGCAACATGCTTTCTTCAAAAAGCTTGTCTCTGGGTCAACAAGTTATGGCTTCAAGTCCCAGTCTGTAGAATTGAGAGTGAAACCTAGACTGACGTTCTTTGCAGCATTGAGAGATTGCTTGCACTATTGAGGGTGCTAGTTCCCAGGTAAATGTTAAGCCAAGCTTCTGCCTACAAACATGGTCGGTCTTGTAGCACTATTCTGAAGAATAGTTGGAAATTTCTCTATCTTGGTCTACTACCTCTCAAAAAACAACACCAAAGACAGTGGTGTCACCTCATTTGCTTGAGGTTTGGCAATTTGACTGCAGCTGTGAGTACCACTCAACATATCCCATTGATATATGGGTATGGTTCCAATGTTTAAAAGATATTTAGATAAGTACATGAATAAGTGTTTGGAGGGATATGGGCCAAGTGCAGGGAGATCGGACCAGTTTAGTTTGGAATTATGATCAGCATGGACTGGTTGGATCGAAGGGTCTGTTTCCATGCTGTATGACTCTATATGTGGATTTGAATGATCATTCTTAATTATAGGGCAGTTCAATCCTACTCTTGCTTCTAAATCCTCTGCTTTTCTTGTTTATTTTTGTTTTTGTTTTTGTTTTATAAGGTGTCATTTGTAGGCATCACAAATGGAATGTTATTTTTTCTATTTAGACGGGGAAGCCCTCTGATGATTGGCGTGAGGAGCAATGATAAACTTTCTACAGATCACATCCCAGTTCTGTATCGTACATGTGAGTACTGTTGGAGCACAGTGTAGAGTCGCTTCTGTTCTAGAGATTAGTCCAGAGTCCCAGGTAATGTTCTGGGCTCTGAGTTTGAATCCCATCAGGGCAGATGGTGGGTTTGAATTCAGTAAAAATACCTGGAATTAAGACTCTAATGATAATCACGATTGTCTGGAAAAATCCATCTGGTTTGCAAATATACTTTTCAGGGAAGGAGACTGCCATCTTTACCCCGCTGGGGTCTATGTGTGATTCCAGACCCAAAGCAATGCGGATGTCTGGGCAATAAATGCTGGCCAAGCCAGTGATGACCACATCCTGTAAATGAATAAAAAAAGCCGAGAAGATTGTTTATCAAGTGTCTTAGGGTTTTGGTATCATGCTTCACAATATTGATTGGAGTACAACAGACTTGCTGTTCACCTTTTACTCACCAGAACAGAATTGCAAAATTACATCTTTTCACAGAACTACCGAGTTCTGTACCAAGTGACTGTTTAATATTGCATTAACTCAGTCTAACGTGACCGGCAAATCTCACCTCAATACATCTCAGTGCTTTACACAAAGAAAATGGGATTGCAGTGGTAATGGTGAAATTCTAAGAATATCCAGCAGTAGGATCACTGAATACAAATCAGAGGGATACGAGTGCACTTAGAGTCATAGAGATGTACAGCACGGAAACAGACCCTTCGGTCCAACCTGTCCATGCCAATCGGATATCCCAACCCAATCTAGTCCCACTTGCCAGTATCCGGCCCATATCCCTCTAAACCCTTCTGAATTACGTACCCATTCAGATGCCTTTTAAATGTTGCAATTGTACCAGCCTTCACCACTTCCTCTGGCAGCTCATTCCATATACGTACCATTTTTATATCATTTATACCTGTCCCCTTTCACCCTAAACCTAATCCCTCTAGTTCTGGACTCCCCCACACCAGGGAAGAGACTTTGTTGATATATACTATCCATGCCCCTCATGATTTTATAAACCGACGCTCCAGGGAAAACAGCCCCAGCCTATTCAACCTCTTTCTATAGCTCAAATCCTCCAACCCTGGCTTTGTTCTTGTAAATCTTTTCTGAACCCTTTCAGGTTTCACAACATCTTTCCGATAGGAAGGAGACCAGAATTGCACGCAGCATTCCAAAAGTGGCCTAACCAGTGTCCTGTCCAGCCACAACATGACCTCCCAACTCCTGTACTCAGTACTCTGACCAATAAAGGAAAGCATACCAAACGCCTTCTTCACTATCCTAGCTACCTGCGACTCCACTTTCAAGAAGCTATGAACCTGCACTCCAAGGTCTCTCAGCAACACTCCCTAGGACCTTGCCATTAAGTGTATAAGTCCCGCTAAGATTTGCTTTCCTAAAATGCAGCACCTCACATTTATCTAAATTAAACTCCATCCACCAGTCCTCAGCCCATTGGTCCATCTGATCAAGATCCCATTGTAATCTGATGTAACCTGCTTCGCTGTCCACTGCACCTCCAATTTTTTGATGAAACTAACACAGTAACTGAAGGAGAAGTGAGAAGATTTGTTAAGTAACTGCTCTGAATACATCCTGGACCCCAGGATGACCCCAGTCGAGTGCAGAGGCTCCCCTCTCATGGTATGCATCAACCCAGCTCATATATCAGTACGAAAAGTGCAAACCCAATCAGTAAATAGACCTTTTGGGTTCTTTTCCATGTGCCTTCTTTCATCGATCAATGTGGCATCTATTAAGATGCCCATCGGTTGATGTTGCCAGGTTTGGATTATATTAGCTATAAGGAGAGGTTGGACAAACTAGAATGTCGGAGGCTGAGGGTTGACCTGATAAAGGCTATCAAATTATGAGGGGCATGGATAATGTGGATTGGCCAAGTCCTTTTTCCTTAGTGGAATTGTCAAATACTAGGGATGTAGGTTTAAGGTGAGAGGGGAAAAGCTTAAAGAGAATGTGCAAAATCAGAAGTGACACAACACCAGCTTACAGTCCAACAGGTTTATTTGAAATCACTGCTTTCGGAGCTTATGACGTAAAGCTGATGAGGGAGCAGTGTTCTGAAACCTTGTGATTTCAATGACCTGTTGGACTATAACCTGGTGTCGTGTGACTTCAGACTTTGTCTAACACCGGCACCTCCGCATAAAAGGGATGCGAGGGCAAGTTTTTATGCACAGCTGGTTGTAGGTGCCAGGAAAGCGCTGCCCAGGGGAGGTGGCAGAAACCAAGACAATAGAAATGTCTAAGCGGCATTCAAACAAACATATGAACAGGTAGAGAATAGAGGGATATGGGCTGTTGTGGGCAGATGGGATAGGCTTAGAATAACATCACAGTCGGCTCAGACATAGTGGGCTGAAAGGCCTATGTTCTCTTTGTGTATTAAGCTGTGAGAAGGGCAAGCAGGTCATTCTGTTGTGAGTTTTGATGTCAAATATCTGAATGATCTTGGCAGGTAAAGAAGTGACAAAAAACTGTCCAGCTTCCCGCTCAGATGACACCTCCTTGTATCCAGTTGGGGAAGAGAAGTCTGTGGAGTACTACATTGCATCAGATGCCAGGTAAACCACTTGTTCATCTGAACTTGGTTGAGTTAGACACGTTTAGTTGGGGAATGACGGGCAAGATAAGTTGGGTGCCGTAACTTGTTGGTGTGAGACTTTCCATTTGTGAATCACGCGCAGTGTTTCCGGCCTGTTTTATGAAGCCCACCCATGGTGTTTAGCAGCTAAGAAAATGCCTTGCTAATTGGCGTAAATCTTTCGGCTGACTGCTTTCATGCTAACTCTGTAGTTGGATAATTGAAGCGCGTAAAATTCTGGTTTCACAAATCCAGCAGGAAGGTATTGCCGTTTATTGTTTAAGAGTAGTCATCAAAGTGCATCATCCTGAGCAATACCGTTTGTAGCATCATGGGAAACAGTAAGTACCTTTTTACTCCTGGGTCTCTCTCCTGTGTATTGCTTCAGTAAAGTAAGACCAGGTTTCTTTAAAGAGAACAAGGACTTATTATTCGCCTTTCATGGGATGTGGGCACGCTGCCAAGGCCAGCGTTTGTTACCCTTGAACTCTGTTTGGGAGGACAGTAAAGAGTTAGCTGCCATTGACGTGGATCAAGAGTCATGTGTAGGCCCGATTAGGAAAGGTTGGCAGATCTCCTTCCCGAAACAGCGTATCTAGAACTGTGATAGGCTTTTAACAATAATGACTGTTTGTTGGCTATTATTGAGATTAGCCTTGTAATTCCAGGTCTACATTCTGCCCGTTGCCATGGTGAGATTTGAACCCACATTCCCCAAGCGTCAATATGGCTCTCTGGATTACTTTTCCAGGGCAATTACTCTACACCACTGTCTCCCAAACAGCTTGTATAACTTCATGCACGTGTACCAATCTGCTAAATCAGTCGACCATCCAGGTTGCAAAGTCAGATTGTTAAGGAAAGACATGAAGATGTCAGCTCGACTTCAATTGCTGCCTGATAAGGACTATTCATGAAATAGAGACTTTGACAACATTTCAGGGGAAAGTGCTCAGTTTTTTCTGAATTGAAATTGAGCAGGATAGGTGTTCTAACTCTTGTACCAATGGGTACCTTCTATTGTTGGAATTTCACAAAGCCGGTTTCCATTTTGAGGTACTCCAGATAGCCACTCCTGTTACTTTGTACTTCCGTTCAGCATGGACAGAGATATTGAAACATAGGATACTGCACCAGGGACCCGGGTTCGATTCCAGCCTCAGGTGATTGCCTGTATGGAGTTTGCACATTCTCCCCAGGTCTGCGTGGGTTTCCTCTGAGTGCTCTGGTTTCCTCCCAGAGTCCAAAGATGTGCAGGTTAGGTGAATTTGCTGTGCTAAATTACCCATAGAGTGCAGGTTAGGTGGATTACATGGAAAATGCAGGGTTATGGGTACAGGGGTGGGTCTGGGTGGGCTGCACGGAAGAGGGTTGGTGTAATAACTACATAGAGGTTGGGTCCCATACTAAGTCACCCTTTATTTACTAGTGCACAGTACACTGGTTGTGACCAGCCAGCTTGGAGTCTGTTCTCAAACTGAGGAGATTTTAATCTCCTGGTTATATTTTGCAAACATGAATAGAAAAAATAAGATCAAAGAAAACCTTGAATAAATAGGTTTCAATCCATTAAATACAATTCCAGTTGTACAAAGAAAATCAAACCTTGTGTGATCAACAATCCAAACCATTGCACTCTTTCAAAACAAACTTGTCTCAGTTTATTTTCCTCCAAAAGTAAAAAAAAATGCAGTGCAGTGCATTCAATTGAAGCCTGAGGTTTGAAGCTCAATTCACATGACATCATATGCAGGGCTGTCAGACCACGCTTGAAGGCCTGGCCCACACACACAGGCCCAGTCTGAGGCCTACGCACTGAAGCAATGGCACAGGGCCGAATCCCATCACCAAATCACCGTTTGTTCACTAGTGCATCAATACACTGGGTGTAGCCAGCCAGCTCAGAGTCAGTTGAGGAGATTCTAATCTCCTGGTAATTTCCCTTTCTTTAAGAAAAGGAAGACAATGTCCCAGACCAAGAGGACTTCTCCCCACCATACACTCACTGTACACAGCCAACTCGGAGTCAGTTCTCAAACTGAGAGGTTCTGATCTCCTGGTAATATTGACCAACCAAGGCTTTCCTGATTAGCCCAGTTTAACAACCCTAATCACTGAGGTACAGCTGATCCGAATCACTACAGTCGGTGTAATCTCGATGGGCTGAATGGCTTGATTCTATGAGCGAACGGGGACGTAGCTGCTTGGGCATCAGTTAACACTTTTTAAAATGAATAACAAGAAACAATGGCACAGTGAGTGTGTCACTGAATCAATAATCCTGAAAGTGCGGCTCATTTTCTGGATTTAAATCCCAGCTGGTAGAATTTAAATGTGAATAACTGTTCTGATATTGAAAGCTAATCTCGTCAACTGGAACCATAAAACTACCAGTGATTGTTGCAAAAACCCATCTGGTTCACTAATGTCCTTTTTAGGGAAGGAAATCTGCCATCCTTACCTGGTCTGGCCTACATATGACTCCAGATCCACAGCAAATTCTTCATTGCTTTCCAAAATAGCCAAGCAAGCCACTCCGTTCAAGGGCAATTAGGGATGGGTAACCGATACTGATCATGCCAAAAAATATATATCCCCAGAAAAACACAAAATGACATAATCAGTTATTAAGGTTTAAAAATTAACAAGGATTTCAGTTAATTGTGGTTCCATTCTGTATTTGGCTTGTTAGTATTTTTTGTCAATTTATTAGTGCGTTAATGGTGAAGATGCGGGAGCAAGGTGAGAGTAAGAAAGGGATATAAGAAGGGAAAGCGTGAGAGAAGAGAACAGGGTGGAGTGTGTTAATGTTTGGTTAATCACATTTGGTTCATTTAATGTGTTTATTTAAGATTGGCACGAAACAGGTGGTGGCTCTTAATTGTCAGTGCAAGCGTGCATAGAGCTGCTCCAGAGACGTATAATAACATCACTGAACAGGTTGATAGGAAAAATAGGTTTAAAAAAAAAAGTGTGCATAGGGTGGGGAGAGGGGGGCTCTTGTGGTGCTGTGATAATGTCTCTACCTCTGAGCCAGGAAATTTGGGTTGAAGTCCCATGTACTCCAGAGGTGTGTCATAACATCTCTGAACTGGTTGATTAGAAATTATCTCTGTACATGGGAAAGGGGCTGATGTGGTGCGGTGGTAGTGTCCCTACTGCTGGGCCAGAAGATCCAGGTTCAAACCCCACCTGCTCCAGAGGTATGTATCTCTGAACTGGTTGATTGGGAAATATGTACATACATCGAGAACAACTGCAATACTGGGGATTGGGAGCAGTTGTAAGTAGTCCATAAACTTTGTCTGCAGAAGTGGATGTCTCAGTTTCTGTCTCCCTGACTGGCTTAGATCTGAATTGACAATGTGAGGGTTATTTGAGGTCAGTTCATTGTCCAGCAAGAACCAATCCATTCAGTTTGCAGCACACGTGTATTCGGAAACTGTCATATAAACAAAGAACTAGAAATCTCAAACAAAAAACAGAAATTGCTGGGGAAACTCAGCAGGTCTGGCAGCATCTGTGGTGAGAGATAGCAGAGTTAATGTTTCGAGTCCAGTGACCCCTCTTCAGAAGAAGGTTAACGTTACCAATGTTCCATTAACCCATTTTCCCAGCTTATAAATAACCACCATCTTGGATCACCACCCCCAGTAACAAGGAAGGGCTGGTATTGGCACAGTAGCCAAAACTGTCCTGCAACGTTTGTCTGTAAATACTGAGCTACATCAATAACAGGATCAATTAAATATGATTGCAACCAAACGTTGCTGTGATTTTATATTTTCAGCATCATATTATTTTTAAGCCATTTTGACTGCCTGAGCAGCTAATGAGCCACAAAATGGCAGAGGAGAGGGTGTCATCATGGAGAAAAAGGAATTCTGGGAAAGTATAAATGTGCTCCAGACAGAATGGAAAGGCTTCACAGGCTAAGAGGAGAAATTACTTTCTTTTCAGCTTATTTATGACTAGAACACCCAGTGGGACTTCCTCACATTTTAAGTATTTTTGTTTTAAAGACATTGCATTTGCAGAGGTACTGTTCATGATGACCTGTGGTCTGGTGATGAATGGGCAGTATGTTGCCATGGCGATTGTTTTTCTTTCCCCCCCAGCGCCATCATTGAACACACGAACCGAGTGATTTTCCTGGAGGACAATGACGTGGCAGCGGTGGTCGCAGGCTGCCTTTCGATTCATCGGGTGGAACGCACGCCAAGTGACTGCCCGGCACGTGGCATTCAAACCCTGCAAGTGGAGATGCAGCAGATGATGAAAGGTAAGAGTGAGACCAATCTGGGCAACTTGTGAAAGAAACAAAAAACATGAGGGTGTTGATTGAAAGTCAAGCGCTAAAGAGTGTGTGTGTGAAGTGCTTCTATCATTGGGGGTGTCTCTAGCTGGGCCAGCATTTATTGCCCATCCAAGAGGGCAATTAAAGTCAACCACATTGCTCGGGATCTGGAATCACATGTAGGCCAGACCAGGTAAGGATGGCAGATTGCCTTCCTTAAAGGACATCAGTGAACCAGATGAGTTTTTTTTTGACAATGGCTTCATGGTCATTATCCGACTGTTCTTTCCAGATTTTTATTGCATTCAAATTCCACCATCTGCCATGGCACGTTTTGAACCCAGCTCCCCAGAACGTTACCTGGGTCTATGAATAGTCTATCAATGATACCACCAGGCCATTGCCTCTCCCTCATAACGTCCTTGAGGGAAGAAAATCTTTCCACAAACCTTGAAGGATATCTGCCATCCTTACCTGGCCCAGACCAACAGTAATCTGGTTAACTCTTAGTCACCCTCTGAAATGGCCAAGCAAGCTACTCTGATTGAGGGTACTTAAGGATGGGTGACGAATCCTGGCCTTGCTACTGACACCAAATCCAAGGGAAAAAAAAACATTTGAAAAAAGATTGGTAACTCAAATAAATCTAGTAGCAGTACTAAATAAAGTCAGGAGTGAGAATACAAGCTGAATGATGACCTGGAGGAATTGGATGACCTTATTTTAGTTCTGCTCTGTCTGCTTGCAAAACCTCAGGCATCTCAACAAGACAAACATTAGGAAACTGCATGCCAGCGTTCTGCAATTTGTGTCTTTCCTCAAGTTCCTGACAGTGTTTCAGACCAAACCGATCTAGCTATGTTTGTTGAGCAAATAGTTCCTAAAACGTTTGATGTGAGCATTGATCTTCACCTGTTTTTAATCCTTCGCTTCTGCCTTTTTGCTGTTTGTTTTACTGCATGCTGCGAATCTTTTCTAATTCAGTCAGTCACTTTCCTTTTCATTTCTACTCTCTGTGATTTATGACCCAATTCCTGGGAGGGATTGGTCTCAGGGATTAGGTTAGATTAGATTCCCTACAGTGTGGAAACAGGCCCTTTCGCCCAACCAGTCCACACCGACCCTCTGAAGAGTAACCCACCCAGACCCATTTCCCTCTGACTAATGCATCTAACACTATGGGCAATTTAGCATTGCCAATTCACCTAACCCGCACATTTTTGGACTGTGGGAGGAAACCGGAGCACCCGGAGCAACTCCACAAAGACAGTCACCCGAGGCTGGAATCGAACCTGGGACCCTGGTGCTATTAGGCAGCAGTGCTAACCACTAAGCCACCGTGCCGCCAAATTGAGCAGAATTTACTGATGTTGAGGATAGCACATCCTGAACCTGCAGTGTAGTTAGATTCCATAATAATTTTCAAAGCAGGAGTTGGATTTAAACATGAGAGGGAAACGTTTGCAGGGTTATGGGAAAATAGGATTACATTGAATTGGATAACTGTTTGAGAGCTTCCAGGAACATGATGGGCCAAAGGTGCTCCTTTAAGTACTTGTTGCAAGTACAATAACTAGTGTATTGCCCAGTCCTGGTTAATTTTATCAGTTTCCCTAGCTAAGGAAGGTTCAACTTGACATTAATGATCTCATTAAAAAATACAACATTTTTGCCGGGTTCAAGATGGTGGATGTATAACGGCTGGTTTTCCTGAATGTAGTGTGTCGAACTAGGGGAGTATAGAATCCCTACAGGAAGCAGGCCATTCAGCCCAGCAAGTCCGCACTGACCTGAAGGGGCATCCCACTATACTCCCCGCTATCCCCAATCCACCTAACCTGCTACATCGCCTGTCACTATGGGCAACTTCGCACGGCTAATCCACCTGGACTCCACATCTTTGGACTGTGGGAGAAAACTGGAGCACCCAGAGGAAACCCACACAGACCCAGTGTGAATGTGCAAACTCCACACAGGCAATCGCCCGAGGGTGCAGTTGAACCTGGGTCCCTGGCGTTATGAGGCAGCAGTGCTAACCACTGAGCCAGCAGAAATTGGATTAATAAACTACAAACACACAACAATGTGTATTGCTTCCTGTGCTAAGTTGTGGGACCATCTGCCTCATAACAAAAAAAATTTCATTTGGAGTAAAGTTCTAAATTGCATGTCACATTAAAGAAGAAAGATTGTGTTCTTCCAAAAAAAACCCGGCAATTTTTCCTTCCACGTTCTTTATTGTAATAACGTAAATCAGCAATTCTTCCAGACAGACCTTGCGGCCATGTTGTTTTTCTGCACATGCACATTTGTTACTCCACCTAGTGGCTGTGTTGCTCATAAACAGCCAAAAAGCCCCGAAAAGAAAACACCCCACAAGTGAAGACAGAGGCTGTGACCTGAATTTGTTAGATTTAATATTGAATGCAGAAGGCTGTGGAGTGTGGGGATGGAAGCAGAGGATCGTTTAAAACTGCATCGAGCTTCACAGGAAAACTGCACAGACCGAGGACAGAGAGGTCAGAGCAAGGTGGCAAATTAAAATGGCGAGCGACAGGAAACTCTGGGTCAAACATGGCCCACTAAATGGTCACCCAATCTATATCCCCAGTGTACAGGAGGACCCCCATGTGAACCATGCATGTAGTAGTCTAGTTTGAAAGAGGGTCAAGTAAATAACTGGCTCAGTGGAAAGGAGTCTCAGACATTGGGTTGAGAATGGAGGTCTTTCCAAAACCTCCAACAATGACCATACGTTCGAAAATGATCTGACTAAGTGTGAACTCCTTTGGGATAATGGAAAGGTGCTATGTGAATGCACATTGTCTTTTTTAGATTTCGCATTCCTGGTTAGCCATTGGGAGAATGGAGAGGGCGTCTGGTAGTGGTAAGGTTTGGCACTTATTAGCTGGTTGGCTTTTAATGATGAACTCAGCAGTTTCTGCCGTCCACGTTGTCAGTTGTCACTCTCTCGGTGCGGTATATTGATATTTTTATCCCATCGTGAGGAATGTGATCCTCAAATTGCAGATTCACCAAGCCACCGTATTCCATAGCAGCTTGAGCTAAACCTGCTGCACCTCGAAAAGAGACAATATTGTCATGCCTTAAGATGTTTAGATTGATTTTGACACTGAATTACGAATGCTAAACAGAAGCTGGAGACAACATCCTGATAAATTATTACAAGCATAGCCTTGAGACTTTATCTTCCCACACCAAATCGTCTGACCTTTTATCATTAAATATATTTTCATGTGATTATTCTGCCTGACCTTTTTCATAGGAAACTACAGTTCCTTTATGCAGAAAGAAATCTTTGAGCAACCAGAATCAGTGGTAAATACCATGAGGGGAAGAGTCAATTTTGAAAATAACACAGGTGAGAGTCGATGCTTAAAAGTGCTAATATATGTTGTCCTCTCTGGGAGTACCACAGTTAGTCCTGTCTATGGCACCGTTCCAATAGAGTTAGGTGTAAAATGCAAAAGTGCGGATTATATGACTGAATCATTTCGGATGTTTGATGGAGTTGGAATCATAGAATCCCAACAGTGTGGAAAGAGGCCATTTACCCCATCAAGTCCAAACTGCCCCTCAGCAGTCCCACCCAATACTCTCACCCATAGAATCATGGAATCATAGAATCCCAACAGTGTGGAAAGAGGCCATTTACCCCATCAAGTCCAAACTGCCCCTCAGCAGTCCCACCCAATACTCTCACCCCCACCACCGCATGTCCCATGGTCAATCCACCTAGCCTGAATGCCTGAACACTATGAGCAATTTCCCATGGCCAATCCACCTAACCTGCACATGCCTGAACACTATGATTAATTTAGCATGGCCAATCCACCGAGCCAGCATTCCTTTGGACTGCGAGAGGAAACTGGAACACACCCGTGCAGAAACAAGGAGAATGTGTAAACTCCACACAAACAGTTGCCTGAGGCTGGAATTGAACCTGTGATCCTGGTGTTGTAAAGCAGCTGTGCTAACCACTGAGCCATCGTGCCAAGCAAGGAGTTAGCATTCCTTCATACACGATTTGGAGGTCAAGACCCAGAGGACACAGTCTCAGAATAAAGTCAAGCCGCCCAGAACCAACATGAAGAAGATTGTAGAAAATAGGAGCAGCAGTAGGCCATTCGGCCCTTTGAACCACATGGAAACACGTATACACAAACACGCACACATACACTCACACACACCCCTACAGACAGACAGACACACACACACACACACATATGCACTCTCTCTCACAGACACTCACAACCCTCCACCCCAGACACACACACACACACACCCACACACTCACATGCACCCCCTCATGGACTTAGACACTCTATACTCACATACACACACACTTTCTCACACTCACAACCCCCACCCCAGACAGACAGACAGACACAGACAGACAAAGACCCACATGCACACATATATTTTGTGGGATGAATTTGTACTTGCAGGGTTACATTGTACTTTGCTCAAAAACTGCATGAATTCATGTAAGATCTGTGAACTCACTTTTTAGATTAGAATCAGCTAAACACGATGGCACAGACAGGGAACACTGGGGGCTAACACCTTCAACATATTATTTGGCTGACACCAATTGTTACAGTTAACCTGAGAATATAACATTTTTAAAAAAAATTTGTGATTTTCATATGAAAAAAATGAAACTATCATGGTATTCGAACAGATGAAAGACTCAACAAACAATCAAGATATCTTTCAATGTATAATTTCAATTACATCACATTGTAAACGTTTGCTATAAATTCTGTGTATTACGATTGTGTCCTTCACAACCACCTGATGAAGGAGCAGTGCTCTGAAAGCTAGTGCTTCCATCTAAACCTGTTGGACTATAACCTGGTGTTGTGTGATTTTTATCAATAAGTTCAAGGTTGATCATCTAATGCAGTCCCCTGTTCCTGTTTTCTCCCCCTGCCCTTCGGAATCCCTTTAGACTGAAGAGCTGTAGGTTATGCTTTCATGAAAAGATTCAATGTTTTGGCCTCAATGCTTTCAGTGGCAGAGAATTCCACAGGCTCCCCACTCTGTGGGTAAAGACATTTCACCTCACTCCTAAATGCTTTCTCCCCCCCCCCCCCCCCCCCATGCTCTGTATCCTAAAACTGAGAGCCTTGGTTCTGGTCTGACCAGTCACCGAGCACATTCCTGATGAAGGGCTTATGCCCGAAACATCGACTGTCCTGCTCCTCGGATGCTGCCCGACCGGCTGTGCGCCGCACTTTTTGACTCTGATCTCTAGCATCTGCAGTCCTCACTTTCTCCCAGACACCAAGAACATCCTCCTCCCCGCATTTCCCCTGTCTAGGCCTGTTAGAATTTTATAGGTTTCTATGGGAACACCTCCCTCCAGCCTCCCAATTCTTCCAAGTTCTAGTCCAAACCGATTCAGTCTCTCTTCATCTATCAGTACTTGGAACCCAAAAATCGGTTTGCTAAGTGATTGTTGCACTCTCTGGAATGTCCTTCCCTCACCTAAAGAGGCCAAAATAGCCCTCAGTGCTCCAGCTATGGTTTCACCGAGCACAGTTGCAGCATTGCATCCCTTATCCTGCAGGTCGGACAGCATCCGAAGAGCAGGGAAATCAACGTTTCAGGCAAAAGCCCTTCATCAGGAACATTCCCGATGAAGGGCTTTTGCCCGAAACATCGATTTTCCTGCTCCTCGGATGCTGCCTGACCTGCTGTGCTTTTCCAGCACCACTCTAACCTTAACTCTGATCTCCAGCATCTGCAGTCCTCACTTTTGCCTCCCTGATCCCGTATTCCAGTCCTCCCACCAAGAGGGCCATCGTACCACTATCCACCTTCACTGCCTGCTGCATCTTTTAGTGACTGGTATGTAAGGACACCAGATCTTTTTGCACTCACCTCTTTCCTAATCTATCACCTTTTAAAGAATGTTTCTTCCTGTTTTTGCGACAAACTGGATAACCTCTCATTTATTCACATTGTATTTCACCTGCCAATCATTTGCCCATTCCTTCAGCTTGTCCACTCTCACCAAAGGCATCCTCCTCACAGCTCATCCTCCCATCCAGCTTTGTGTTATCTGCCAGTTATGACATTGAGTCCCTTCATCTAAATCCTTCATATATATTGAGGATAGCTGGTGCCCTAGCACTGATCCCTGCAGTACCCCACTCGTCGCTGCTTCTCACTTGGAAAAAGACCCATTTATCCCAGCTCCTTGCTTCCTGTTTGCAACCCAATTCTCTAACCGTGGGGTTTGTACTCTTCCCCCAATCCCTTGTACTTTATTTTTACAGGTAAATGCCTTATGTGGTAGCCTTATCAAAATCTTTTGGAAATCCCAGTTAAACCTCGTCCACTGCCTCCCCTTTATCAATTCGACCACTAACATCCTTGGAAAAAGAAATTCTTTACCAAGAGTGGCGAATGTTTGAAATTGTCGAACATGGAAGGCTATGGAGGTTTAGTTATGTTCAGCACAGAAACTTATTGATGTCTAGTTATTAAAACATCAAAGGAAATGGGGATATAGTGAGAAGATGTGTTCAGACAGAAGATCAGCCATGATCTAGGTGAGTAGCTGCCCAGGTTAGAGGGGCTGAATGGCCTATCCCCTGCTCCTGTTTTCTGCGCCTGGAGTGTCGGAGGCTCAGGGGTGACCTTACAGAGATTTATAAAATTACGAGGGGCATGGGTAGGATAAATAGGCAAAGTCTTTTCCCTGGGGTCAGGGAGTCCAGAACAAGAGGGCATAGGTTTAGGGTGAGAGGGGAAAGATATAAAAGAGACCTAAGGGGCAACTTTTTCACACAGGGGGTGGTATGTGTATGGAATGAGCTGCCAGTGAAAGTGGTGGAGGTTGGTACAATTGCAACATTTAAAAGGCATCTGGATGGGTATATGAATAGGAAGGATTTGGAGGAATATGAGCCAGCTGCTGGGAAGTGGGACTAGATTGGATTGAGATATCTGGTCAGCATGGACAGGTTGGATTGAAGGGTCTGTGCTATTTCCTATGCTGTGCATCTGTAGGACTCTATGTTCCTGTGCTCAAATGTGACGGAAACTCCAGGCTGATAATTTTCTCAATGGCACCAACTCCATCCAAAATCCCAATGACCAATTCGACTGGGCGAGTTTTGTAAAAGCTGCTTGGGTTGGTGATAGCATATTGAGATGAAGACGTGGGTTTTCTCTTTCGTTGGTGACCGTGCACCAAGAGATTGCAGTCTCGGGTTTCAGGGGAGGCCGAGGATTCATTTGCTTTCTGGTGGCATGATGCAATTTGGTCAGTGTGTTTCGTTCAGCCTTAGTTTTTTAACTTGTTTCTCGCTTGTCTCATAGTGATCCTCGGTGGACTGAAGGATTCAATTAAAGAAATCAGAAGGTGCAGACGCTTGTTAATTATCGCTTGTGGAACCAGTTACCACTCTGGACTAGCGGTATGCTCCTGTTTTTGATTTTGGAATTCGGTGTGTGTGTTTCGTGCATTTTCCCATGCTGCAGCTCAGACAACAGGCTCTTCATCGTGTGGTTTGTCTGGCAGTGCCAAGGACGTTCCTGCCATATCCCCATAGGCTCCAGCATCTACCTGAGGCCTTTTGTCATTGGCAAGACCGGACTCCAAGCCAGTAACTGCGGGGATGTCTGATAGGCCGTGACAATGCACCCCCCCCCCCCCCCCCCCCGCCCATGTCTCCAGGTGTAGGTGCCCCAGCACATGCAGTTAGTCTGTCCCGATGACATGCTCATCGGAGCCCCTGGGAGCAGAGCAAGTGGGCCTCTGCACTCTCTGCCTGGGGTTTGTCCACAACTGGGCATATCCCCTGGCTGGTGACTGACACAATACTGACTCTAATGTTTGCACAGTGTCGTTGTCTGAGCTGATGTGAGGTGAGGCGCGAATTAGTGCATCTTCCCTGGAGCCCTGGTCCTCTGTTTGCCCTTTCGTGTGTGTTGGCGCCAGGGTTGCCCATGACGACCAATAATCCCAACCACAAGACAGGCGAGGGATGCGAGGTGGGGAGGAAAGCAGAAGGTCTGTGATGGCTCCATCGTGACATCCTTGAGGGTGAGGATGAGGAACTGATCGAGAAGGGGCAGGAATCGGAAGCCAGCTGCCTTCAGGTGGGCAGTGCCAACTTCATTTGCCATGGTGCCTGTTACCCTCTGAGCCAATGACGACAGTAAAGGATTGGGTCTTTGCTGTTTCCCCCTCCTCTGTTCATGCACCACATGTGGCAAAGAGCAGGGAGAAGATTGTCTGTCTGTCTGTCTGTCTGTCTATCTGTCTCTGATGGTGTGTCTCTGGGTTTAAGGGATGTCCCAGTCAGGGGTACACTATGGGAGAGTCTGTAGGAGTGTGTTTGTGGGACTGGCAGGATTAGAGTGTCTGTTTGTTGTGATGCCAATGCTCTGGATATTGTCACCCTGGCTGCTCACTCCACACACTCCACAGGGTGGGTCCTGCTCTCTTCCCCCTCCAATCCCCCAACTCAAGGCCTTGATCTTGTGATGGAAAGTACAGGTTGGCAGCACAAAATCTGAGCAGCTCTCTCCTTTCATTGATCCACCATTGCTCTCTCTGAATGGGAAAGATTTTACAATGGCTTACGTTGCTGCTGCTGCCGTCCCTTTCAAAGGATTTGGTACCTTTGAAAAAGCTGCTGCTTCCTGCCTGGAATGTGCAGGGGCCACCTGAGTGGGAACTGCAGCTCATTATGACAATGGGACAGAGTTCTGTCTGATCCAGCTCGTTTCCAATTAGCATAGTCACCCTCCAAATCACAACCAAGTCTGGAATTTCATTCCCTATGTGTTTCCATTGGAAAGCAGCTTGAAAGGGGCCAAATGGACTACCTCTGATCCTGTGTTCCATTCTGTGCAGCCAGTAATTGACTGTGTGCTGCTCATTTTAATGCCCTCTCAGATTTTTTAAAATTTAAAAATCTACTTTATTCATTAAATATCTTTAAACATCTTACTAACAGTTTGATTCTGTACAGTAACATATGAAGAAACAAACATTGGAGCTTGACTGTACCCTGGCGTTTCTTACTTGAACAAGACTATATTGACATATATTTGAGGCACTAGGAGGGTCCGATAACTGAACAGACTCCCATTTACCTTCAGCAGGAAGACCTCAGACAGTGATCTTTCCCCACTGTGCCTTGGCAGCAGCTTTAGTGCATCTCTCAGCACGTAGCCCTGGAGCTTGGAATGTGCCAGTCTGCAACACTCTGTCAGGGTCAACTCCTTGCTCTAGAAGACAACAGGTTTCGGGCAGACCAAACAGCGCCTTTCACCAAGTTGATGGTCCTACAGGCGCAGTCAATGTTTGTCTTGGTGTGCGTCCCGGGGAGCAGCTTGTAGAGCACCGCGTCCTGCGTCATGGAGCTGCTCGCATGAACCTCGACACAAACCACTGCAATTTTCTCCAGACTTCCAGAAGGAGATGGGCTACTCCTGTTGTTAAATGTGTGTGGAAGGGTTTACATGTTAGTGGCTAATTTACAATGACTGGGTACCTCGGGCCTACCTCTCTCAGCCTACACTGCCTGATGTCTAATCGTGACACGTGGCTCCAGTTGGGAGAGGGCTGGATGGAGAGCGGGGCTCTTGAACTGGCTTGAGCACTGACAGGCCCTGCAGGCCTCATTAATTATAATGAGGCAATCAGCTCTCCAGAAACTAAATTTGTATGTAAATCAGGACACAGTTAGGGCCCACAATGTGATTGCTCTCTCCTAGCCACACACCACCTTCTGAAACTAAGGCACTGTCACCAAGCTGAAATAATTGGCAAATCTGCTGCAAGTTAGTGACACTTCTTTTTGTTGTTACGGTGTTAGCACTGAGTCTGTTGGCTTTGTCCCCTACTTCTTTAAGCTACAGGTTCACAGAGTCAGAGAGATGTACAGCACAGAAACAGACCCTTCAGTCCAACTCATCCATTCTGACCAGATATCCTAAATAAACCTAGTCCTATTGGCCAACATTTGGTCCATATCCCTCTGAACCCTTCCTATTCATAAAGCCATCTGGGTGCCTTTTAAGTCAGTGGTTAGCACTGCTGCCTCACAGCACCAGGGTTGCAGGTTTGATTCCAGCCTTGGGTGACTGTGTGGAGTTTGCATATCCTCCCTGTGTCTGCGAGGGTTTCCTCCCACAGTCCAAAGATGTGCAGGTCAAGTGAATTGGCCATGCAAAATTGCCCATAGGTGCATGGGTCAGAGGGAAATGGGTCTGGGTGAGTTACTGTTTGGAGGGTTGGTATGGACTTGTTGGGCGAAGAGCTTGTTTCCGCACTGTAGGGAATCTAATCTAATCTAAAAGTGCTGTAATTGTACCAGCCTCCACCACTCCCTCTGGCAGCTCATTCCATACACGCACCGCCCTCTGTGTGAAAAAGTTGCTTTTTAGCTCTCTTTTAAATCTTACCACTTTCACTCTTAAACCTATGCCCTCTAGCTTTGGACTCCCTCATCCAAGGGAAAAAGACCTACATGATTTTATAAGCCTCTGTAAAGTCACCTGTCATCCTCCGACGCTCCAGGGAAAACAGCTCCAACCTATTCAGCCTCTCCCGATAGCTCAAAAGTTCCAACCCTGGCAACATCCTTGTAAATCTTTTCTGCAGTTTTTCAAGTTTCACAACATCTTTTCTATAGGAATTGAGGTTGGCTAAGTTTTGTTCTTCACTGGTTTTCCTGGATATATCACTGTCTCCCACTGTCTCCCACTGTCTCCCACTGTCTCCCACTGTCTCCCACTGTCTCCCACTGTCTCCCACTGTCTCCCACTGTCTCCCACTGTCTCCCACTGTCTCCCACTGTCTCCCACTGTCTCCCACTGTCTCCCACTGTCTCCCACTGTCTCCCACTGTCTCCCACTGTCTCCCACTGTCTCCCACTGTCTCCCACTGTCTCCCACTGTCTCCCACTGTCTCCCACTGTCTCCCACTGTCTCCCACTGTCTCCCACTGTCTCCCACTGTCTCCCACTGTCTCCCACTGTCTCCCACTGTCTCCCACTGTCTCCCACTGTCTCCCACTGTCTCCCACTGTCTCCCACTGTCTCCCACTGTCTCCCACTGTCTCCCACTGTCTCCCACTGTCTCCCACTGTCTCCCCATGGCTGGGAACCACACAAAATCAGAGAGTAGTAGGAGTGTGGAATGGCCTGCCTGCAGTAATAGTAGACTCACTGACATTAAGGGCATTTAAATAGACATTGGACATACATATGGATAATAATGGAACGGTGTGGGTTAACTAGGCTTCAAATTAATTTCACAGTTCGGTGCAACATTGAGGGCTGACGGGCCTGTACTGCACTGTAACGCTCTATGTTAATGTCAGTGAAGACTTGTTGTGTTCCTCCACCTTTTATCCAGTGTTTCTCTAGCAGTGTTGCTGGGAGAGTGATGTCAGACACACTTCCTGCAGCAAGAGCGATCCCTGAGGACTTGCTAACTCGAAAGCAGCCACTCGCTGAACTGGACTGGGCTCTGTATTTATAAAGTGTAACCAGAAAGTGCTGGGAATACTCTTGACGATATCTGTGTGGCAGGAAGTGTTTCATGCCAACTGTCAGACCTTGAAGATCTTGGCCAATCAGGGAGAGCAAATCGTCTCCCGAGAAGAGGTGTCTTAGCATGCTTCTGCCCACAGCCCTGCTTGTCTCACAGCCCGTGGAATGTGCCCACTTGAGAAAGGTGCCCATCCCCACCCACCCTGGGGTGCCAAGAAACTGCAAATCAATACAGTCCTGCCAGTTCCCAGCTGATGCGGCACTGCCAAACCAAACCTTAGCCACACAGTTTGGATGACTGGTTTGCCAATCTCACAGTTGGCAGCAAGTGCCAGGCTGGAGGTAATGCCCGTCACTGGTATTCTTCAAAGAGCCTGGCTGCTGAAGTTACAGCTAAGGTTCTCTCTCTCAGCGTACCCGCTGTTGCAAAGTACCTGTGAGTGTTCTGTGGAGTGTTTGTACAAGTATCATGGTGGGTTCCTGGTTTTAGGGTTCCTGAAGAAGGGCTTATGCCCGAAACGTCGATTCTCCTGTTCCCTGGATGCTGCCTGACCTGCTGCGCTTTTCCAGCAACACATTTCCAGCTCTGATCTCCAGCATCTGCAGACCTCACTTTCTCCTCCTGGTTTTAGGGGCTGGGTGACCCCAACTTAAAAAAAACACCATGTTTCAGATATGGTATTAACAGTGTAGCATGCACTGAGTATTCTAGTGACACTTGTAGCACTGGAGTGTTAGCTTGGGTTATGTTTTTTCGCTTTTGGGGCAGGACTTGCTGCTTAAAGTTTGCACGTGCTACATTTTTAGAAAAAAGTCAGAAACCTTTTTTTAAAAGACCTGGCATTATGGGAGTAGTAATGCCCCTTGTATTTCACAGGGATCAACAGAACCAAGATGAGTGACTGCAGCTTTGAAGTGGTGTTGCATTAGCTGCAAAAAAAAAAGGGCAAGGGTTATATGAGCAAATCTATTCTATTAAAGAGGACATGTGATCCAATTCTACCGTGAGCTCAAGAGAAGGTAGTCCCTAGGACGGGACGGTAGATAGTCTGGGATATTGTAGGTTTTAGCAGCACGGTGGCTCAGTGGTCAGCACTGCTGCCTCACAGCGCCAGGGACATGGGTTTGATTCCATCCTCGGGTGACTGTGTGTGTGGAGTTTGCACATTCTCCCCGTGTCTGCGTGGGTTTCCTCTGGGTGCTCCGATTTCCTCCCACAATCCAACGAGGTCAGGTGAATTGGCCATGCTAAATTGCCCCGTAGTGTTCAGGGATGTGTAGGTTAGGTGCATTAGTCAGGGGTAAATGTGGGTCAGGGTGAGATGCTCTGTGGAGGGTCAGTGTGGACCCAATGGGCCAAATGACCTGTTTCCTGTCGGGATTCTGTGACTGTGTGGAGTTTGCACATTCTCCCCATGTCTGCGTGGGTTTCCTCAGAGTGCTCCAGTTTCCCCCCACAGTCCAATGATGTGCAGGTTAGGTGGACTGACCATGTTAAATTACCCATAGTATCCAGATTGGGTGGGTTAGCCATGAGAAAAGCAGAATTACAGGCATAGGGTAGTGGGTGGGCCTGGGTGAAATACTCTTTGGAGGGTCAGTGTGCACTCAATGGGCCAAATGGCCAGTTTCCACACTATAGGGATTCTATGATTCAGATGTCCCCTTCTTCAGAAGGGGAGGGATGGTGCAGAGCATGCAAAATGTGTGTCCTGTCCTGGACCTGAAGGCTTTGGCCTAACTTCTCTCTCTATGCCTTGGTTCCTCTCTCAGACACGACAAATTCTGGAGGAGCTGACGGAGCTGCCAGTCACGGTGGAACTTTCTAGCGACTTCCTGGATCGTAGTATGCCCGTATTCCGGGATGACGTGTGCTTTTTCCTCAGCCAATCAGGTACCGCGCAGCATTTATAATGCAGTCTTTGAGACAGGTGCTGGTTTTCAACACGGATGGTCCACATTTATGAAGGTTATCCGGCACTGGACCACTCCTGGACTTTTCTCCGTGCATAGATTTTCCGAGAATTGCTCATGGCTGGTAAAAGCAGGATTTATTGCCCGTCCTCCGTTCCCTGGGAATGTGACGGCAGACCCTACTCGAAGTTCTGCTGTGCATTTGTTCTGCGCGCACACAAACTACGAGTAGTCTATTCAGCCCCTTGTTTTGATCTTATTGTTATGTGTACATGACATACAACAACGTGTACAACAAAATACAGTGAAAAGCATTCATTTGTTACCACAAAATGGTGCCATTTTGAATAATTTAAGAATAAAGGGTGAATTGATTATAACCTCAAATTCAACCTAGCTGAATTGATTATAACCTCAAATCCACCTTCCCGCCACTCCTGATAACTTTACATTCCCTTATTTAAAAATAATCCATTCAGCTTTCCCTTTAAGATATTTTAGAATTTTGTTTCAGAATGAAAGGTCTAAAGCCCTCGGAAAGAAAGTATTCACCTTATCTCTGTTTAAAATGGGCTCCCCCTGATTTTTAAACCGTGACATCGCAGTTTTGATAATGCTGGGAAAGGAGACCATCCAGTCCACATCTATCATGACAAGACTCCCTCCGTGTCATACATTCCACTCAAGTCACTTCTAAGCTGCAGCAGATATAAGTCAAGAGTGTGGTGTTGGAAAAGGAAAGCAGATCAGGCAGCATCCGAGGAGCAGGCGAATCAACGTTTCGGGCAAGAACTCTTTATCAGGAATGAGACTTGTTAGCCTCGTGGGTGGAGGGATAAATGGGATGGGGTTGCGACTGGGGGGGATGGTAGCTGAGAGTCCGATAGGTAGATGGAGGTGGGGGTAATGGTGATAGGTCGGAGAGGAGTTTGGAGCGGATAGGTGGGAAGGAAGATGGACAGGTAGGACAGGTCATGAGGACGGTGCTGAGCTGCAAGGTTGGAAGTGGGATAAGGTGGGGGGAGGGGAAATGAGGAAACTGGTGAAGTCCACATTGATGCCTTGGGGTTGGAGGTTCCCAAGGCGGAATATGAGGCGTTTTTCCTCCAGGTGTCAGGTGGTAGGGATTTGGTGATGGAGCAGGCCCAGGACCTGCATGTCCTCGGCGGAGTGGGAGGGGAAGTTGAAATGTTCGGCCACGGGGCGATGGTGTTGGTTGGTGCAGGTTTCCCGGAGATGTTCTCTGAAGCTCTGCGAGTAGGCGTCCTGTCTCCCCAACGTAGAGGAGGCCACATCAGGAGCAACAAGTACAGTAAATGATGTGTGTGGAAGTGCAGGAAAAACTCTGATGGATATGGAAGGCTCCTTTGGGGTCTTGGATGGAGGTGAGGGAGAGGTGTGGGCACAGGTTTTGCAATTCTTGCGGTGGAAGGGGAAGGTGTTGGGAGGGGAGGGTGGGTTGGTAGGGGGCGTAGACCTGACAAGGGAGTCGCGGAGGGAATGGTCTTTACAGAAAGTGGATGCGGTGGGGAGGGAAATATACCTGTCTTTTTTGTCTTTTTTAAATCTCTCTCCTCTCACCTTAAAAATGTGCCCCCAATCTTGAAATCCTTCATCTGAGGGCAAAGGCAATGACTATTAACTCGATTTATACCCCTCGTTTAATCATGTCAAAACCTAACCAGGTGAAAGCAGGTTTGATATATTTAATGGCCTTGTGATTATCATGTGCTTTCTTTGGATTAAAAAGCTTTTGGATTTTGCGTTTTGGACACAACACGAATTTAGGCTTATGTAAATTGGTCCATTTTCAAGGTGCCTGGAACCAAATGAATAAAACAAGTTACATTGAAAGAAGTTGAATACTGTAGAAAAGCGAGATATTTATTTGAAATGTTTTTGTCTTACATCAGGGCAAATGCAAGAATGCTAAATTTTAATAGATCACAACAATTTTTATATTGCAGGAGGAAAAGGTGCTGAATGGGTCCCTGTGCATGAATGTATGTTGCTCTTGGCGAGCAGAAATGAGCTTAAAAATGTGTTGCTGTAAAAGCGCAGAAGGTCAGGCAGCATCAAAGGAGAAGGAGAATCGACGTTTTGGGCATAAGCCCTTCCTGAAGAAGGGCTTATACCCGAAATGTCGATTCTCCTTTTCCTTCGATGCTGCCTGACCTGCGCTTTTCCAGCAACACATTTTTAAGCTCTGATCCCCAGCATCTGCAGTCCTCACTTTCTCCGACCAGAAATGAGCCATGTTATGAGCTTGAAAATGTGTTGCTGGAAAAGCGCAGCAGGTCAGGCAGCATCAAAGGAACAGGAGAATCGACGTTTCGGGCATGAGCCCTTCTTCAGGAATGGCTCATTTCTGAAGAAGGGCTCATGCCCGAAACGTCGATTCTCCTGCTCCTTGGATGCTGCCTGACCTGCTGCGCTTTTCCAGCAACACATTTTCAGCTCTGATCTCCAGCATCTGCAGTCCTCACTTTCTCCTCCATGTTATGAGCTTGTCTGAAATTGCTTGTTCACTTGGGATTGTTCAGCAATTTCTGACCAACTGTGGAATCCTGTGTAATAGTGGGCATACGGTTTTGCAAATTGAGTTTTGATCCCAGGGGCGTGGTGTGTTGAGGGGGCACAGGCGTCCTGAGGTGGGCACCCTCCTCAGCTTGACCTTCCACATTGGCTCAGAGGCGGGCAGGGGTGGACGGGTTGGGTGGGGGCAGTGCATACATGTGGTTCCACCTCTGATTGTATATCTGCTGACACTGTCCTGCCTCCTCATGAGGAACGGCTGCCTCAGTGAGGACAACATTCCTTGTTCCCCTGTTGCCCTCACTGTTTGTTGGACCCAAAGGTGAGGGGAATGGAGTTGCAGGTCCATTCGCACTCGGCCAGGCGCTCCAGCTTCCCAGTGGTGTTGCTGCCTCCAGCCTTTGGGAAGCCCAGTGCCCCCTGAATAAACCTGCCCATTTACTCCTACGGCTGTGTGTGCAGCTCAGTGAAGACTTGCTGACACCATGGGTTGGGCCATGGCACCAGTCTAGCAGGTTTATTTGGACACACTAGCTGTCAGAGCACTGCTCCTTCGACCTGGTGAAGGAGCAGCACTTCAAAAGCTAGTGCTTCCAGTTAAACCTGTTGGGCTACAGCCTGGTGTTGTGTGGTTTTTAACTTTGACACCATGGGATCCTCCCCTCCTTGGCACTGTGCAGGAGCCTGTTCACCCACGGCAGCATACCTGCAAAATGCTTACATTCAAAGTCTGTGCGCAGCAGCAGCAGCAACCTCGGCTCAGAAGTCAACAGGGCGAACTGTGCACAGACCCTCAGACTGTATGTTCTCCAAAACTACTGTACACCCCCTTACCTTTCTGCTCTCGGGCTCCTGCACAACACGTTTTTTAAAAAATTCTCGTTCTTGTTTTCTTGTCTATTTGTGACCTTGCCCATTGCTATTTATCTCTGTAATCTCCTTCTGCCACTCAATTGTCCAAAATATCTGTACGCATCCAATTCTGGCCCATCACAGATTTTAATTAGTTCATTTTGGCCATGTTTTCAGCTGCTGAGAGTCTGAACCCCCAGTATCCCTCCATAAGACTCACTTTAAAATGCTCCTTAAGGTCTATCCTTTGACCGAGATGTCAGTCACCTTGCCTAATATTGCCTTGTGTGACTTAGCATCAAATCCTGCTTTATAGAGCTCCTTTGAAGTTCCTTTGTGTAATTTTTTTTCATCTTTTAAGTGTTGTATAAATATATTTGATCTCCAGTCCCAATACTTCTTTGTCTGTGGCTCAGTGTCAATGTGTTTTCTTGCGATGTCTTGTTGCAGTAATGGCACGATATAAATGTAAGTTGCTAAAAGAGAGACATAAAGATCTATCTTAGTTTGTTTTTGTGTGCTGAACTGCTGCCTAATGTTTTAAAGTGTCTTTATCGATGCAGTCTTGAGGCTGATGGGATGCTGTGGAGAGCGATCTTAATTAATTTCTCAGCACGGCGGCTGGTTAACCTGCACTTTATTGTTCTCCAGGTGAAACCGCAGACACTTTAATGGCCTTGAGATACTGCAAAGGGAGACGCACCCTGACTGTTGGCATCACCAACACAGTGGGCAGTTCGATCTCCCGAGAGACCGACTGTGGTGTCCACATCAACGCTGGACCAGAAATCGGTGTGGCGAGTACCAAGGTATGGGGCTTTGCACACACAAATATCTCTTGTGTGGTCAGGCAGGATGACCGGTTAAACCAGTCACCTCGATGCAATTGGGAGATGTTTGGCTCCAGTTAATTTGTTTGTGGGTTGGAATCTTAAAGCACAGTAGGGGCCATGCAATCCATTCTGCCTTTGCCTGCACTTCAAAGAAATGATCCAGTTGGTCCTATTCCTCCTGCCTTGTCTCAGTGCCCTGAATTTCTTGCAAGCACCTATCTAAATCCCTTATCAAAGTTAATATGTAATCTGCTTCCACTGTCCTTACCTGGTTGGTAAATTGCTGCATGTCAAAAATAAATTTGTTCTCTACTCCCGAAAATCTTAGAATCTCCACAGTGTGGCAACAGGCCTTTCGGCCCATTGAGTTCATACCAACCCTCCGAAGAGCATCCCACCCAGAACCCTCTATCCCTGTAACCCATGGCTATTCTACCTAACCTACACTTCCCTGGACACTAGGGGCAATTTAGCATGGCCAGTTCACCTAACCTGCACATCTTTGGACTGTGGGAGGAAACCGGAGCAAACCCATGCAGACACGAGGAGAATGCGCAAACTCCACGCAGACAGTCACCCGAGGATGGAACCAAACCAGAGTCCCTGGCACTTTGAGGCAGCAGTGCTATCATGCCGCCAAATATCCCAGACTATCTACTGTCGTGTCCTAGGGACTACCTTCTCTCGAGCTCACAGTAGAATTGTCTCACATGTCCTCTTTAATAGAATAGATTCCTCATAAAACCCATGCCCACTTTTCTTGTAGTTAATGCGACATCACTTCAAAACTGCAGTCACTAATCTTGGTTCTGTTGATCTTTGTGAAAGACAAGACGCATCACTACTCCCTTAAGTGCTCACCACTGAGCCATTGGACCTCTGGTTCTTCTATTGTTTATGTTCAATCTGTTGTCTATCTGCTGCTTTCATTACCGATTCTATCTAATGGAGTCATTACGCCCACAAACTCTGCCACAAAGCATTATCTGTTTGAGCCCTTCAGTCAAATAACCCTTTTACCCTCTGTACTTATCTCTGTTACTGAAGCATCTCAGAGAGTGGTGGGAATTTGGAATTCATAGTAACTCTAAGTAACAGGGAGCTCTGGAGTGGAGACAGAGTTTAGAATGTGGTTCATGGTATGGCTGGTTAGAAACCCTCAACATTTAAGAAGTATTTAGATATACAGGTGCAATGCGAAGGCTGTGGGTCTAAGTGCTGCAAAATGGGGATAGAATAGTTAGATGGTTGCCTTTGGCGCACACTCGATGGGCCGAAGGGCCTTTTTCTGTTCTGCAGACCTCTGACTCTATGACCCCTATTTTAACTCGAGTAAATCTCTACACTCTCACCAAGAACTTGACGTCATTCCAAAAGTATGATGCCCAGAACTGGGCACTGTTTATAGCTGCAGTCTAACCCATGATTAATTTTCTATTTACTATAACTCGCTGTTGTTTAAATGTCACTGTACATAAAGTCCTACTTGTTATTCTTTTTTACCAGCAGCTCTAAAGTAAATGCTTGAATTTTCGGTCAGTTTGCTATTCTCAGTTCAGTGTTCAAAACCCCTGTTCTTCATTGACTGATACCATGAACCACATTCTAAATTCTGTCTCCTCTCCAGGGTTCCCTGTTACTTAGAACTGTTGGGGTGAACTACAAAGGCAAAATGTCATCATAAAATTTCCTGTATCAATCCTCATTATATTGTAATAGAGTCATCGAGATGTACAGCATGGAAACAGACCCTTCAGTCCAACCCGTCCATGCCGACCAGATATCCCAACCCAATCTAGTCCCACCTGCCATCACCCGGCCCATATCCCTCCAAACCCTTCCTATTTATATACCCATCCAAATGCCTCTTAAATGTTGCAATTGTATCAGCCTCCACCACATCCTTTGGCAGCTCATTCCATACACGTGATGCAACTTTGTACATGGTTGTTTTTCAGAAAATAGAGGAGTGTTTCCTGCTGTTGTATTAGACAAAGGACATCAGTACAGGGAGATTTAATGTTTTTTCATTCCCATTACAGGGTTGAATGAAAATTGCAGGATTGCTGGAGACAACATGTAAAGTTTCCAACTGCCCTGTAATGACAATTACCCTCTGTGCTTTTCCTTAATGAAATGTGATTGTATCTGATGCCCATCTCTGGATGCCCTTGAGAAGGGAGTGCATTCCATGTTTGTTTGAAAAAAATCATAGAATCCCTATAGTATGGAAACAGGTCATTCAGCCCTACAAGTCCACACCAACCCTGTGAACAGTAATCCACCCAGACCCATTCCTCTACCCTATTACTCTACATTTACCCCTAACTAATGCACCTAACCTACACATCCCTGAACACTATGGGCAACTTTAGCATGTCCAATTCACCTAACCTGCACATCTTTGGATTGTGGGAGGAATCCAGAGCACCTGGAGGAAACTCAAGCAGACATGGGGAGAATGTGCAAACTCCACGCAGACAGTTGTCCCAGTATGGAGTCGAACCCGGATCCCTAGCGCTTTGAGGCAGCAGTGCTAACCACTCAGCCATCGTGACTTGCAATACTGTTAGGATGGGAGTTCCAACATTTTCACCCCGTGACAGTGACGGAATTGCAATCTATTCCCAAGTCAGAATGATGTGTGGCTTGGAGGGCAAGCTGGTAGTGTTTCCATATATAGAGTCATACAGCAACGGAAACAGACCCTTTGGTCCAACCAGTCCATGCCAACCACAATCCCAAACTAAACTAGTCCCACCTGCCTGCTCCAGGCCAATATCCCTCCCAACCTTTCCTATTCATGGACTTATCCAAATGTCTTTTAAACGTTGCAATAGCACTCGCATCCACCACTTCCTCAGGAAGGTCATTCCATTTGGGAACCACCCTCTGTGTAAAAACATTTGCCCCTCATGTCTTTAATTTTAGTTTCTCTCCTCATACCTTACAAATATGCACCTCCCCCAGTCTTCAAATCTCCCATCCTTGAGAAAAGACACCTACTGTCAACCCTATCGAAACCCCTCAAGATTTTATAGACTTCTATAAGGTCACCTTTCAACCTCTCCAGTGAAAAAAGGTCGCAGCCTATCCAGCCTTTTTTGATAACTCAAGCCTTCTATTCCCAGCAACATCCTGATAAATCTCTTCTGAACCCTCTCCAGTTTATTCATAATCTTCCTATAGCAGGATGACCAGAACTGGACACAGTACTCCAGAAAAGGCCTCACCAAGGTCCTGTACATCTGCTACCTTTGTCATTCTAGATGTGATAGAGATCAAAGGCTTGGAAGTGACTCTTTAAGGAAGCTTGCTGTGATGTTGCAGTATAAGCTACCCATGTCACACTGTGTGTCAGTGATGGAGAGAGTGAATGTATAAGGTGATAGAACGTTGTTGAAGCACCACCCATCCAGGCAAGTGGGGAGTATTCCATCACACTCCTGGGTGGGCAGGCTTTTGGAGGGGGGAGGGTAGGAGGGAAGTTATTCGCTGCAGGATTCCTAGCCTTTGATCTGCTGTTATTGCCACAGTATTTGTATGGCTAGTCCAGTTCAGTTTCTGGCCATGGTAACCCGAAGGATGATAATAGTGTTGGTCATCAGCAGGTCTCTGAGGTCTGTACACATCAGTGTCTTCCAAACCCAACATCAGTGTGCCAACACCTGCGGTGCTGGAAAAGCACAGCCAGTCAGGCAGCATCCGAGGAGCAGGAGAGTCAACGTTTTGAGCATAAGCCCTTCATCAGGAATGTGCTTATGCCTGAATTGTCGACTCTCCTGCTTCCTTGGATGCTGCCTGACCGGCTGTGCTTTTCCAGCACCACACGTTTTGACTCTGATCTCCAGCTTCTGCCGTCCTCACGTTCTCCTCCCTGACAACACGCCAAGCCAAGTAACATAATGCATACTTGTGAGGGAGCGGAGGCCTTTAATGTTTTGCCCAACAGTCAGTCTCTGACCACTGACTGAGAGGACTGATGGAAGGCTGTATTTAGAGGCTGCTGTGCACCATTAACTTGTTACACTCAGGTGCTCGGTGGAGGCAGGCTGTAAGAATTGGAGATTCTTTGCATTGGCAGCAAAGAACTGAATCTTAGGCATTTGAGCTACGTTGACAAGTAAGACCATAAGATATAGGAGCTCATCACATCTGCTCTACCATTCAACCATGGCAGGTATGTTTCACAACCACATTCTCCTGCCTTCTCCACATAACCTTTACTAATCAAGAACATATTTTATCTCTGTCTTAAATACACTCAATGACTTGGCCTCCAAAGCCCTCTGCTCCAACCACCCTCTGGCTGAAGAAATTCCTCCTCCTCTCCATTCTAAAGTGTCATCTCTTCACTCTGAGGCTGTGCTCACGGGTCCTAGTCTCTCCTACCAGTGGAAACATTGTCTTCACGTCCACTCTGTCCAGGCCCCATTCTGTAAGTTTCAGTCAGATATGCCCCCCTCCCCACCCCCACATCCTTTTGACTCCATCAGGGTCACCTCAGCCCAGAGGTACTAGTCTAATGGAGCTTTGCAAAATTGTCCTAGGGCATATCTCATTCTGATTATGTGCAATTCTGAAATGCTGCAAGGTGTTATCCTGAGCAACAGTGACCCTCTGTGAGGAAATTTGTGCTGACCCCAAATTCTTTGTAATAACATTAAATGAAAAACCTTTTGGATGGATTCTTTCCTATTGGAGTCTTTCCCTATTCATTATCATGACCAGCATTTTGTGCCCATCCCTAATTGACCTTGAATTGAGAGGCATGTTCAGCCACTATTCAATTGAGTGATTTATTGTCACTTAACAAATAAATACAGTGAAAAGTGTAATATATCACCATGTTTTCGAGCCATTTTTACTTACAGAAGATATTAAGATATAAGATTGAAATACAAATATAAACCACGTTCATTTCAGAGGGAGGATGAAAATCAGCCGTGTTTTTGTCAATCTGGAATCACATGTAGGCCATACAAGATGGCGTACGTCCTTCCTGGAAGTTTTACAACAAATCATACAATCCCTACAGTGCAGATTGGGCCAAATGGCCTCCTCAAGTCTGCACCAGCCCTCCGAAGAGTATCCCATCTCAAGAGGTCTGGCCGCTTGCCCTACTTCCGTAGCCCTGCATTTCCCACGGCCAATCCACCGAGCTTGCATACCCCTGGACACTATGGAGCAACTTAGCATGGTCAACCCACCTAACATGCACATCTTTGGATCAAATATTGGTACTTGTCAAGGCCCCATTATTGCAACTAGTTTTATTTTCTGGATTTGATTTGAATTTGACTCCTTGTCGAAGAGAATTAGTCTGGGCCTTTGAATTGCTAATGTCGTGACATTGCCTGCATGCGACTATCTTCCTGTAAAGCTTTCCTTAGAACCATACCTTTCACGCCATGGGTATCATTCTGGTGACTGTATTGTAAGTGCTCTGTCTGATTTAATGCCCTTTTTAAATAATAAGTACGTTATAAACTTAAAATGGAAAGTAAAGTTGCCTATTTTCGTTGCATTTCGATTATAGTTTTGCTCTGCGGTTGCCCAACCACCATGGACTAATCACTTCCCACCAGAAACTCAAGTTTTAGATTTAAGATACAACCCTCGCTGAAAAATGATTTATGTCAAGACAAGAAACTGATGTGTTTATGGCCTTAATGTGTTTCGGAGAATCAAGCATAGCCAAACCATTTGAAGAATGTTTTCACTCTTTATTACTTACTGCTTTCTAGTCCTGCCCTTTACTTCCTGCTCCCCCTTGCATTTCTTGGGAATTTCTGTCTGATTTCTCACTTCATTGTGTCAGCTCAGCTGAAGACAGTTTTTGACTGAAGTCTTGTGTCTGAGCTGTCTGTCCAGTGGGCGCTTTCAGACTTGAATCCAGTAGTCAGCAACAGAAAGGGTTCCCACCAGTGTTCTGCTCAGACCTGAAACAAACTGCCTGTCAGGACAATTCATTTGTGCAATATGTTCAGGTCATGTGGCCGCACGCTGTTTGTGTAAATCCCAGTGGCTGGGCACACTGTTTGTGGTAAATCCCTGTGACTGGGCACGTTGTTTGTGTAAATCCCTGTGACTGGGCACGTTGTTTGTGTAAATCCCGGTGACGGGGCACGTTGTTTGTGTAAATCCCTGTGACTGGGCACGTTGTTTGTGGTAAATCCCTGTGACTGGGCACGCTGTTTGTGTAAATCCCTGTGACTGGGCACATTGTTTGTGTAAATCCCTGTGACTGGGCACGTTGTTTGTGTAAATCCCGGTGACACGGCACGTTGTTTGTGTAAATCCCGGTGACGGGGCATCTTGTTTGTGTAAATCCCAGTGATGGGGCACACTGTTTGTGTAAATCCCGGTGACAGGGCACGTTGTTTGTGTAAATCCCAGTGACGGGGCATGTTGTTTGTGTAACTCCCAGTGATGGGGCATTCTGTTGGTGGAAATCCCAGGGATGGGGAACGCTGTTTGTGTAAATCCCAGTGACGGGGCATCCTGTTTGTGTAAATCCCAGTGATGGAGGACGCTGTTTGTGGTAAATCCCTGTGACTGGGCATCCTGTTTGTGTAAATCCCGGTGACTGGGCATGTCGTTTGTGTAAATCCCTGTGACTGGACACACTGTGTAAATCCCGGTGACGGGGCACGTTTGTGAGATTCCCGGTGACGGGGCACACTGTTTGTGTAAATCCCGGCGACGGGGCACACTGTTTGTGTAAATCTCGGTGACGGGGCACGTTGTTTGTGTAAATCCCGGTGACGGGGCACGTTGTTTGTGTAAATCCGGTGATGGGGCATTCTGTTTGTGTAAATCCCAGTGATGGGGGACGCTGTTTGTGGTAAATCCCTGTGACTGGGCATCCTGTTTGTGTAAATCCCGGTGACTGGGCACGTCGTTTGTGTAAATCCCTGTGACTGGACACACTGTGTAAATCCCGGTGATGGGGCACGTTTGTGTGATTCCCGGTGACGGGGCACACTGTTTGTGTAAATCCCGGTGACTGGGCACACTGTTTGTGTAAATCTCGGTGACGGGGCACGTTGTTTGTGTAAATCCTGGTGACGGGGCACGTTGTTTGTGTAAATCCTGGTGACGGGGCAAGTTGTTTGTGTAAATCCTAGTGACGAGACATGTTGTTTGTGTAAATCCCGGTGACGGGGCACACTGTGTAAATCCCGGTGACGGGGGAAGTTGTTTGTGTAAATCCCGGTGATGGGGCACGTTGTTTGTGTAAATCCTGGTGACAGGGCATCTTGTTTGTGTAAATCCCAGTGATGGGGCACGTTGTTTGTGTAAATCCCGGAGATAGGGCACACTGTGTAAATCCCGGTGATGGGGTGCATTCTTTGTGTAAATCCTGGTGACGGGGCATCTTGTTTGTGTAAATCCTGGTGACGGGGCATCTTGTTTGTGTAAATCCTGGTGATGGGGCACGTTGTTTGTGTAAATCCCGGTGACGGGACACACTGTGTAAAACCCGGTGACGGAAACACTGTGTAAAACCCGGTGACGGGGCACACTGTGTAAATCCCGGTGACGGGCAAGTTGTTTGTGTAAATCCTGGTGATGGGACACACTATGAAAATCCCGGTGAGGGGGCACGTTGTTTGTGTAAATCCCGGTGACTGGGCACGTTGTTTGTGTAAATCCCGGTGACGGGGCACGTTGTTTGTGTAAATCCTGGTGATGGGGCACGTTGTTTGTGTAAATCCCGGTGACGGGACACACTGTGTAAAACCCGGTGACGGGGCACACTGTGTAAATCCCGGTGACGGGCAAGTTGTTTGTGTAAATCCTGGTGATGGGACACACTATGAAAATCCAGGAGATGGGGCACGTTGTTTGTGTAAATCCCGGTGACTGGGCACGTTGTTTGTGTAAATCCCGGTGACGGGGCACGTTGTTTGTGTAAATCCCGGTGACGGGGCACGTTGTTTGTGTAAATCCCGGTGACGGGGCACGTTGTTTGTGGTAAATCCCTGTGACTGGGCACGCTGTTTGTGTAAATCCCTGTGACTGGGCACGTTGTTTGTGTAAATCCCGGTGACAGGGCACGTTGTTTGTGTAAATCCCGGTGACGGGGCATCTTGTTTGTGTAAATCCCAGTGATGGGGCACACTGTTTGTGTAAATCCTGGTGATGGGGCACGTTGTTTGTGTAAATCCCGGTGACGGGGCATCTTGTTTGTGTAAATCCCAGTGATGGGGCACACTGTTTGTGTAAATCCTGGTGATGGGGCACGTTGTTTGTGTAAATCCCAGTGATGGGGCACACTGTTTGTGTAAATCCTGGTGATGGGGCACGTTGTTTGTGTAAATCCCGGTGATGGGGTGTCCTGTTTGTGTAAATCCCAGTGATGGGGGACGCTATTTGTGTAAATCCCGGTGATAGGGGATGCTGTTTGTGGAAATCCCTGTGACTGGGCACGTTGTTTGTGTAACTCCCAGTGACGGGGCATCCTGTTTGTGTAAATCCCAGTGATGGAGGACGCTGTTTGTGGTAAATCCCTGTGACTGGGCATCCTGTTTGTGTAAATCCCGGTGACTGGGCACGTCGTTTGTGTAAATCCCTGTGACTGGACACATTGTGTAAATCCCGGTGACGGGGCACGTTTGTGTGATTCCCGGTGACGGGGCACACTGTTTGTGTAAATCTCGGTGACGGGGCACGTTGTTTGTGTAAATCCCGGTGACGGGGCACGTTGTTTGTGTAAATCCTGGTGACGGGGCACACTGTGTAAATCCTGGTGACGGGGCAAGTTGTTTGTGTAAATCCTAGTGACGAGACATGTTGTTTGTGTAAATCCCGGTGACGGGGCACACTGTGTAAATCCCGGTGACGGGGGAAGTTGTTTGTGTAAATCCCAGTGATGGGGCACGTTGTTTGTGTAAATCCCGGTGATGGGGCACACTGTGTAAATCCCGGTGATGGGGTGCATTCTTTGTGTAAATCCTGGTGACGGGGCATCTTGTTTGTGTAAATCCTGGTGATGGGGCACGTTGTTTGTGTAAATCCCGGTGACGGGACACACTGTGTAAAACCCGGTGACGGGGCACACTGTGTAAATCCCGGTGACGGGCAAGTTGTTTGTGTAAGTCCTGGTGATGGGACACACTATGAAAATCCCGGTGAGGGGGCACATTGTTTGTGTAAATCCCGGTGACGGGGCACATTGCTTGTGTAAATCCCGGTGACGGGGCACCTTGTTTGTGTAAATCCCGGTGACGGGGCACGTTGTTTGTGTAAATCCCGGTGAGGGGGCACATTGTTTGTGTAAATCCCGGTGACGGGGCACGTTGCTTGTGTAAATCCTGGTGACGGGACACACTGTGTAAATCCCGGTGATGGGGCACATTGTTTGTGTAAATCCTGGTGACTGGGCACGTTGTTTGTGTAAATCCCGGTGACGGGGCACGTTGTTTGTGTAAATCCCCGTGGTGGGGCACGTTGTTTGTGTAAATCCCGGTGACGGGGCACGTTGTTTGTGTAAATCCCCGTGGTGGGGCATGTTGTTTGTGTAAATCTCAGTGACGGGGCACGTTGTTTGTGTAAATCCCGGTGAGGGGGCACGTTCTTTGTGTAAATCCTGGTGACTGGGCACGTTGTTTGTGTAAATCCCGGTGACAGGGCACGTTGTTTGTGTAAATCCCGGTGACGGGGCACGTTGTTTGTGTAAATCCCCGTGGTGGGGCATGTTGTTTGTGTAAATCTCAGTGACGGGGCAAGCTGTTTGTCTAAATCCCGGTGAGGGGGCACGTTGTTTGTGTAAATCCCCGTGGTGGGGCACGTTGTTTGTGTAAATCCCGGTGACGGGGCACGTTGTTTGTGTAAATCCCCGTGGTGGGGCATGTTGTTTGTGTAAATCTCAGTGACGGGGCACGTTGTTTGTGTAAATCCCGGTGACGGGGCACGTTGTTTGTGTAAATCCCGGTGACGGGGCACGTTGTTTGTGTAAATCCCAGTGACGGGGCAAGCTGTTTGTCTAAATCTCTGTGACCTTTGTATTTAAAATGGCAGGGACAGGAAAATGAATCTAAGCCAGTGTCTAATTCAGAAACCCGTGTGCAGTGAGGTAATTACCTTCTCATGTAATCTACACGATTCGGAGTCCAAACTAACGTTTGCAGTAACTTAGTGTTTGATGATAAGGAGGAGAAAGTGAGGTCTGCAGATGCTGGAGATCAAAGTTGAAACTTTATTGCTGGAACAGCACAGCAGGTCAGGCAGCATCCAGGGTACAGGAGATTCGACGTTTTTGATGATAACCCTTGGTTACACTATGTTCTCTGCAAATCCAGAATCAACTCTCCATCTCCTCCTTGGCTGCCTAACGTGCTACAGGAGTTCTGGGCTCCCAGTTAACACTGGGAGTGCACAGAGTCATTGCATGTTCTGATCTGGCAGAGCCTCAGAGAGACACTTGTGTTGCCGTGTGCAGTGTGGGGTATGTCACCATGGCAACAGACGAGTAGCAGGCTGGCCTGAGATAGTGGGACTTCAGAATATGGAGGCTGGAACTAATTAATCGAGTGCGAAAGTAGCAGAGAATGTCAGAGAGAAATTCCCCTCCTGAAATCTGAACTGGGGTGGAAGCTAAAAGCTCCTGATTTTAAAGAAAAGCTTTTTGTTTTGAGATGCTTGAACTTTTCACTGTCCAAGCAATGTTGGTAAACTAGTCAAGCTGTTTGATACATAAGCACCGTTCTTCCAGTGTGACTTTGGATGGTGGTGGCTGAGGGAGGAATCATAGAATCCCTACAGTGTGGAAGCACGCCATTCAGCCCGTCGAGTCCACACCAACCCTCCGAAGAGCATCCCACCCAGACCCAGCCTCCAACCCAATCCCTGTAACTCTGCATCTCCCATGGCTAACGCACCCAGCCTGCACGTCCCTGGACACAATGGGACAGCTGAGCAGGGCCAGTCCACCTAAGCTGCATGTGGACTGTGGGAGGAAGCCCACGTGGACTGTAGGGTAATGTGCAAACTCCACACAGACAGTGGATGGGATTGAACCCGGGTCTCTGGCACTGAGGCAGCAGTGCTAACCACTCAGCCATTCTGCCACCCATCGGCTAGAATTCCACCGTCCTACCTGACCAAACAGAAGGCATTTCATTGTTCCATTACAAAAAATTAGCACCTTGGGCAATGCAGCATTCCCTCAGTGCTGTCGTACCGTCCACATTGATTAATGTGCTCTGGTCTGGTAGTTTGAACCCATCATCATCTGGTTTCAAAGAGACAGAGCAGTAAGCTAAGTTTCTACTCGACTAGTTTCTGGTCAGTTACGTAAATGTGGTTGTTACAGTCATTCTGGCGTCATGTTCTGGTGTAAATTCTCAGTCTTGAATTAAGAAAATTTGGCTTTTTTTTTAAACTTTTGTTTGAGATCAGTTTTGCCAGTAATTGGGAGGGAGCAAAGGGTTGCTTAAAAATAACTTCAGTCGATGTGAACTTGGTGTTGTGAGGAGTTTGTGACTGCACAGAAGATTACACAATAAAGACCGTATTCAGCAAGATTTGGCTTCCTGTATTTAATGTGAAACAGAGGCTGATTGGTGGTTCAATCCCAGTGAGGGTTCTGACCGCTCTGAGCACATCTGCTTGCAGTTAAATTTCTGTTTATGGTAGCCTCCAGTATATTTACAGCTTTGTATCTCTCTTTATTGTGACTTGCAGTAGCCCTTCACAACACTTAGTCCCAGTTCTCGGGCTAATGGTTTCCTTTTCCCATGCAGAGCACCGTTAGTTAGTAACACCAGCAGAAAGCTGACCCAGAGCTTGCAAAGGGAACCCACTACAGTTTGGTCTTGCGACTCTTTCCTAGTTGCTCACTTCCACCTTTCTGTCTCAGGATCACTCGATGAGCAGAGGCATCCGGGTGATGACATTTTTCGGAAAATATGCACTGTTCCAAGAATATGAAGGTCGTAATGTAAAACACGTGTTTTCCGAACCATGAGGATGATTCTTCCAGCTTTGACTAATTGCAACCACTGCCCAGCTACACTGTGTGCACCGCCTCCCCTGGTAGTGCCACCAAGGGGATCTGGGTTGATTGATATTCAGAGTGTAGATTTCTAACCAAAACAAGTGGAGAATGCCAGCCTGGGGGTCTCTCAGTTTATTGATCACATTTCAAAGGCTATGCTTCCTGAATGCTGTTGTGGTTCAGGAGCTTGCCAAATAAACCAATAGGATCATAAGAACAGGAGTAGGCCATTCAGCCCCTTGAACCTGTTTCTCACCTCTGGACTAATTCCATATATCTACCTCTGGCCCATATTCCTTAATGTTGCTTAACAAAAATGTATCTACTTCAGATTTAACATTAATAATTGATCCACTGCCGAGGTGGCATGGTGGCTCAGTGGTTAGCATTGCTGCCTCACAGTGCCAGGGACCCGGGTTCAATTCCCGCCTTGGGCAACTGTCTGTGTAGAGTTTGAACATTCTCCCCGTGTCTGTGTGGGTTTCCTCCGGGTGCTCCGGTTTCCTCCCCCATTCCAAAAGATGTGCATGTTAGGTGAATTGGCCATGCTAAATTGCCTGCATTGTTAGGTGCATTAGTCAGGGGTGAATGTAGGGCAATGGGTCTGGGTGGATTGCTCTTCGGAGGGTCGGTGTAGACTTGGGCTGAAGGGCCTGTTTCCACACTGTAGGGAATCTTAAAAAAAAAAAATATTTGTGGAAGAGAGTTCCAAACATCTACCCCCCCCCCCCGTTGTGTGTGGAAGTGCTCCCACTCTATCAGTGCATTATGACAGAGACCCTTCAGTCCAACTTGTCCATGCCGAACTAGTTCCCCAAACTAAACTAGTCCTACTTGCCTGCATTTGGCCCATATCCCTCAAACCTTTCCACGAAGCTACGCAAGTTCTTTTAAATGTAAATGTAGCTGCATCTACCACTTCCTCTAGCAGTTCAGCCCCCACACAAACTACCGTCTGTGTGGAAAAAGTGACCCCTGCCCATGTCTTCCCCAAATCTTTCTCCTCTCACCTTAAAAATACCCCTCAGTTTCGAACTGCCCCATCCTAGAGAATTTCATTCATTCATCGGCGGTCCCTCACAGACAGGGATGACTCTCTCCCACTCCCAGGGTGAGTCCCTATGTGGCTGTACAGACCAATGCGGCGACCACAGGCTCTGTTACACCTGGGACAGATGGTGGGCACAGGGTGGGGCATTGGTGCGGCGGTGCACTCCTTTCGCTGTTTGCGTCCGGCTTTTTCCCACGCCTTCCCAGATTCTCCTCCTCCATTTTGGACGGCCTTGGGCCGGTGATTCCCAGGTGTCTGTGGGAATGTCACGCCCCACCCACTGAGACTTTGAGGGTGTCCCATGAAGCTCCACCCTAGGGAACAGACCCTGCTACTCACTCTATCCATGCCCCTCACGATCCCAAACCCTCCAGTGCCAGCAAATCTTCCCTGAACCTTTTGGAATACAAAAAAAATGCAAAAATTGTGCCCATTGATCTCCCCTCCAGAAAGGTACATAGAATTCCTATGGTGTTTCAGCCCATCGACTCTATACTAACTCTCCAAAGAGCATCCCTACCCCCTCTCTATATTTCCAAAGGCTAATCCACCTCGCCCACACGTCCCTGGACACTTTGGGCAATTTAGCCCAGCCAATCCATCTAACCTGCACATCTTTGGACTGCGGGAGGAAACAACAGCTCCTGGAGAGAACCCATGCGTGCACAGGGAGAAGGTGCAAACTCCATGTTGGCACTTGCCTGAGGCTGGATTCGAAGCCAGGTCCCTGGTGCTGTGAGGCAGCAGTGCTAACCACTGAGCCACCATGCCTTGGGCTTTAACTGTAGTCTTTTTTTGAGAAAAAAAAGGCATAAATTTTCAAAGTTTGTGACAAATGCCTTAACCAGATGGGGTATTTTATCGTTCTCAAGAACGTGATTTGTTTTTAACTGCTGGGAACTGAAATCAGGTTAGAAAGTGCTATTCCTGATAAATTGTGAAACTAAACGAGTGACTTTATTACCACATTCTATTCTCTCCAGGTTTACACAAGCCAGTTTGTGGCTCTCGTGATGTTTGCCCTCATGATGTCTGAGGATCGGATTTCCATGCAGCAGCGACGCAAGGAGATTATTCAGGGCCTACAGAATCTTCCAGGTAACGAATGCCTGCAAGAACACCCAGCGTTCTCTAATCCTGCTTGTGTTTCTCGGGTAGGGGTAAAACTTGCTGCAATTCCATATTTTGCAGCAATGTTAGAAAGGAATTCAGCTATAACCCTGCATTTGTCAAAAAAACGTTAACTAGCTTCGACGTTCCCAGTGGAATCTTTCCTCTGAATGTGTACATTTCTTGGTTGCTGTTGCAATGTAGAGTCACACATAAAGCACAGAAGCAGACCCTTTGGCCCAACCGGTCCGTGTCGAACATAATCCCAAACTAAGTTAGTCCCACTTGCCCATTCCTGGCCTATATCCCTCCAAACCTTTCCTATTTATGTAGTTATCCAAATGTCTTTTAAATGTTGTCATTGTTCCTGCATCCTTCACTTGCTTGAGAAGTTTATTCCCCACACAAACCACTACCTGTATAAAAATAATTTGCCCCTCATGTCTTTTTTAAATCTGTCTCCTCACACCTTAAAAAATGTGCCCCCGAGTTTTGAAATCCCTCATCCTAGGGACAAGACAACTACTATTAACCCTATCTATCCACCTCATGATTTTATAAACCTCCATAAGGTCACCTCTTACGCTCCCGTGAAAAAAAGTCGCAGCCTTTCTTTATAAGTTAAACCTTCCATACCTGGCAATGTCCTGATAAATCTCTTCTGAACCCTCTCCAGCTTAATCATATTCCTCCTATAACAATTTTAGTCAGGTATATTTGCAGATATTTGGCTGCATGTTTTCTTTGCAGTTTACAGTTGAGGCCATTATTCTAGGCATCCAGCACTCTTCCTCCTTTTAAAATTCTTATTAAAGCCATCCAAATCCTCACCACCCCCCTTCCTGTGTTGGTATCCTCCTACAACTCTACTACAACATGGAGAAAAAAACAGCTGCAAATAGAATCGAAAGAAGGAGGGGGGGTGAAATGATGAAAAGGCAAAATTAATGGCTGTCTGCGTAAATGTTCGAAGTGCTGAAAATAAAATAAATGAATGAACAGCATGAATAAAGCTATGATGTCATAGCCATTATGGAGATATGGTTACAAAGACATCAAAGTTGACACATCAATAAGGCAGCATGTGTGGGTGACTTTGATTTTCCCAGTCTATATGAAGATCAAATTGGCAAAGGTAGTGATGGGGAAGAATTCATTGACTGTCTTTGGAACCATTTCCTGAATCCAAATAGGATCAGCTGTTTTGGCTGTGGTGTTATGTAATGTGACCAATTTAATCAATTATCACCGAGTAAGAGATCATCCTCGGGACCAGTGACCATGAATTTAGTATTCAGTTTGAGAGTGAGAAACATGGGTTGGAAACAAAAGTGCAAAACTTAAGTAAACACCGATAAAGGCTGAGTGAATGAGAAGCAAACGGTTGAACAATGCCAGAAGTTTTAAATAGCTTATGGAATGAGCTGACAGAGGAAGTGGTAGAGGCGGGTACAATTAACCTTTTAAAAGGCGTTCAGATGGGTATATGAATAGGAAAGGTTTCGAGGATATGAGCCAAATGCTGGCAAATGGGAGTAGGTCAGATTGGAATGTCTGGTCAGTGGGGACGAGTTGGACACTACAGTGTCTGTTTCCATGCCGTATGACTCTAAGACTCTGATTATTCTGCATTCCAACCTTTCTGTTGCTCTATCGATTATACCGGCCCTGCTCTTTGGAAAAGCCACCCCCACCTCTAGCAGTCCCACCCCACAGTCTCTGCCTCTGTAGTTCTGTTTAAACCTACAACTTTGACCAAAGTTCATGTCATCCCTCTTAATAGTTGCTTTGATTTGATGTTATTGTTTATTTGATTTCATTTGAATGAAGCACCTTTGGAATGTACAATAAAGCTAGGAGTAGGCTTTCTGCCCCTCAATCCTTCTGCACTCTATAAGATCATGGCTGATCCGATTGCAACCTCAAACTCTCCTACTCCTGAAACCGATTAGGCTCCTTACTTAACAAGAATCTCTCCACTCTGCCTTAAAAATAGTCAAGCCCTTGGCTTCCACCAGTGTTTCCAGGAAGAGTGGTCAAAAGACTCAACTCTTGAGAGGGGGGGTAAAAAAGTTCAACCCACCTGTTTTAAATAGGTGACCACTGGTTTTTGAACAGTGACCCCTATGCCTTAATATCTGGCAGAAACAAATTACTGCAGATGCTGGAATCTCTACTGAAAACAAAAAATGTTGGAAATCACAGCGGGTCAGGCAACATCCATGGAGAGAGAGCGAACTAACATTTTGAGCAGACTCGAATCATTAGAATGCGCTCCCTCCACAGATGCTGCCTGACATGCTATGATTTCTAGCATTTATTTTTGTTTTCACATCTCAATATCCAACCTGTCAAACCCCCTTAGGATATTGTGCACATCAATCAAGTCATTCATTAATTTTCTAACTGCAGCAGATGCAAGCAAGTCTCTCCCAATTTTTCCTGATAAGCCAACCTTCCCAATCCAGGTATTCATCTGGCAAACCTTCCCTGAGCTTCTAATATAGCGATATCCTCCCTTAAAAATGGGTGCACAGAACTGCAGATGTGGTCTCAACCATGTCCTATTCAACTGAACGGTAACCTTCCCACATTTGTAGTCAATTGCTCTTGCATTAAAGATAACCTTCTATGGCAATTCCTAATTACTTGCTGTACCTGCACACGAACCTTTGGAGTCTAGGGCATTAGGGCGCCCATATCCCTCTGCAATCTCTATTTCGATAATATGCTTTTTTTTTATTCTTCCAAGTAGACAATTTCACATGTTCCCACATACTCCAACTCATTGCCCAGTCGCTTACTTTGTTTGTATCTCCCCTGCATTGTCCTTGTGCCCTCTTCACTACTTACGTTTATATCAGCAAACCTTGCACCCGTATCTTCCATCCCTTTGTCTAACCCTTAAAAGGCTGAAATTAGGGGATCGACTTATACACGAGGTATTGTTTTCGAGAGGATGAAATTCATGTTTGGAATGAGTCAAAAAAATGGACAAACAAGAGCCAGAACACACTATAAAATAATAAACAACAAAAGGGAAAAGAATTATGGCCATTTATCTACAAAATAACTGTCTCCATTTTGCCTGCTGCAGTAGAACAGTACGGTCATACTGGATTCAGTTGCCAGTACCATAAAGTGCATGTAGGTCTACACATGCGTGCAAAGGTTAATAGGCATATTTGTAAGTGGTCAGGCTGTCTACCGGGGTATTTGTACAACACACGGTTCATGAAATAAAATCAGAGGAGCAGTAAAAACCGAAAAATATTTTGATATTATTTTATTAAACAAAGACCACATGAAGCTGTTAATAATATATGATAAACACTTGACATCAAAACACTAATGTTTGCAGCAAAAAGCTCTTCTCACCGTATCCCCCAAATATTCAGGGATAGTTGCTTAAAACAAAAGTTACCGGTACACGTAAAAGTCCATTGGAATCCTTCAGATTCACTGTCCTCCTCAGTTGCACCACTGAATAATTCATTCCCGTTGTCTGGGTCAAACATCTCATTGTATGGATCATTTTCATCTGCACTCTCAAGGGGATCATCAATTGATTTGTCATCCCTTCCATCTGACCATAAATAATCATCTTCCGTCCCATCTAAAACATTAGAAATTCCACATTTTTGAAGGCTTTCACAATAATTTCAGTTTTCATCTCCTTCCAGGACTCTATAATCCAGGGCAGAAATGGCTATCACAAGGGGGCATAATTTTAAGGTGATTGGAGGAAGGTTTTGGGGAGATGTCAGAGGTCGGGTTCTTTACACAGAGTAGTGGGTGCGTGGAATGCACTGCTAGTGGTGGCAGTAGAGTCAGATACATATTAGGGACATTTAAGCGACTCTTAGATAGTACAATGATGAGTATGTAGGTTTGTCTGATCTTAGAGTAGGACAAAAGGTCAGTACAACATTGAGGGCTGAAGGGCCTGTGCTGTACTGATCAGATTACTTAGTGTGGAAACGGGCCCTTTGGCCCAACAAGTCCACACCGACCCTCCAAAGAGAAACCCACCCAAACTCATTCCCCTACATCTAACACTACGGCCAATTCACCTGACCTACACATTTTTGGACTGTGGGAGGAAACTGGAGCACCCAGAGAAAACCCACGCAGACACGGGGAGAATGTGCAAACTCCACACAGACAGTTGCCTGAGGCGGGAATTGAATCCGGGTCTCTGGCACTGTGAGGCAGTAGTGCTAACCACTGTACCAAACACTGTTCGGTGTTTTATGTCCTATATTCATGTACCTATCCAAATGTCTCTTAAACATTGTAACTGTACCCACATCCACCACTTCCGCTGCCAGTTCATTTCACACACACAACAATATAGCACCACAAAAGGTCCTTCGGCCCTCCAAGCCCACATCCAAACATTTTGCCCTTCCATATTAAAACTGTCTTCACTTACAGGATCCGTATCCCTCTATTCCCTTCCTATTCATGTGTTTGTCCAGGTGCTGCTTGAATGCTGCTATTGTGTCTGCTTCCAGGATGGGAGGGTGGGTCGTAGGGGGGGCGTGGACCTGACCAGGTAGTCACGGACCCACCGACTCCCACAGCTACCTGGATTACACCTCTTCCCACCCTATCTCTTGCAAAAATGCCATCCCGTATTCCCAATTCCTCCGCCTCCGCCGTATCTGCTCCCAGGAGGACCAGTTCCACCATAGAACACACCAGATGGCCTCCTACTTTAGAGACCGCAATTTCCCTTCCCACGTGGTTAAAGATGCCCTCCAACACATCTCGTCTACATCCCACACCTCCGCCCTCAGACCCCACCCCTCCAACGTAACAAGGACAGAACGCCGACATTTCCGCCACCTCCAAACAGACCCCACCACTAGGGATATATTTCCCTCCCCACCCCTTTCCACCTTCCTCAAAGACCGTTCCCTCCGTGACTACCTGGTCAGGTCCATGCCCCCCTACGATCCACCCTCCCATCCTGGCACTTTCCCCTGCCACCGCAAGAACTGTAAAACCTGTGCCCACACCACCTCCCTCGCCTCTATCCAAGGCCCTAAAGGAGCCTTCCATATCTATCAAAATTTTACCTGCACATCCACTAATATCATTTATTGTATCCGTTGCTCCCGATGCGGTCTCCTCTACATTGGGGAGACTGGGCACCTCCTAGCAGAGCGCTTTAGGGAACATCTCGGAGACACCCGCACCAATCAACCAAACCGCCCCGTGGCCCAACATTTCAACTCTCCCTCCCACTCTGCCGAGGATATGGAGGTGCTGGGCCTCCTCCACCGCCGCTCCCTCACCACCAGACGCATGGAGGAAGAACGCCTCATCTTCCGCCTCGGAACACTTCAACCCCAGGGCATCAATGTGGACTTCAACAGCTTCCTCATTTCCCCTTCCCCCACCTCATCCTAGTCTCAAACCTCCAGCTCAACACTGTCCCCTTGTCTTGTCCGGACTTGTCCGACCTGCCCAGCTCCTTTTCCACCTATCCACTTCACCCTCTCCTCCCTGACCTATCACCTTCATCTCCTCCCCCACTGACCTATTGTACTCTATGCTACTCTCTCCCCACCCCCACCCTCCTCTAGCTTATCTCTCCACGCTTCAGGCTCTCTGCCTTTATTCCTGATGAAGGGCTTTTGCCCGAAACGTCGATTTTGCTGAAGCTCCTCGGATGCTGCCTGAACTGCTGTGCTCTTCCAGCACCATTGATCCAGAACCTTTCTTCATAGCTCAAATCCTCTATACCAGGCAACATCCTGGTAAACCTTTCCTGTAACCTCTCCAAAGTATCCACTTCCCTCTGGTAGAGTGGTGACCAGAACTGTATGCAATATTCCAAACTCACTACCTTTTGTGTGATAACACCTATCACTCTGTTGGAAAAAAATAATTGCCCCACATTGTCCTTTTTAAAACCTTCTCCCCTCACCTTGAAACAATGCCACCTAGTTTTGAAATTCCCTACCTTAGGGAAAAGACCTTGGCTGTTCACCCTATCCATGCTCCTCATGATTTTATAAACCTCTATACGGTCACCCCTCAGCCTCCTACTCTCCAGTGGAAAAAGTCCCAGCCTATTTTTATAAATCAAACTCTCCATTACCAGCAACATCCTAGTGAAGCGCATTCTGAACCCTGTCCATTTTAATCATATCCTTCCTATAACAGGGTGACTATAACTCGGCATAGTATTCCAGAAGCAGTCTCACTAACATCCTGTACAACTTCAACATGACTCTACATGCCCTGTGATAACCTCTAACACTTTCCCTCTGACAGAAGTTAAAGCCCCGGGTTTGTAGAGTTCATCCCTCCCATTTCCTGCTGCTTCTGGGAAGTGGAAGAGAGGGTGGAACACAGAAAAATCACAATCACCAGAGAAGTGACACTTACTGCATTGTTGGAGCTAAGTGTTAACAAGCAATGAGTCCTGATGGGCTTCATCCGAGGGTCTTAAAATAAGTGGCGAGTGAGATAGCTGATGCATTGGTTTAATCTTCCAAAACTCACTTTGTTTGGGAACTGTTGGATTGAGAGTTAGTAAACTTTTTGGGATTCTTTGCAACAGGATGATATAATTGCAAGTTGTTATAATAATATTTTGCAGCCTTGGATGCATATCAATACTCAGTGGTCGAAACCTTTTTTTGGCAGATTACAATGCCCCATACTGCTGCTGAGAGTGCGCTGCTGCATCTCATGTTAAAGAGAACCCTTCCCTTTGCTTTTCAGACAGAAACATCAGCTGCTGCTTGACAGTAATCCTGATTACTGTTTTTGTTCCCTGACTGCTGTTTTTCTAGAGCAAATAAAGGAAGTTCTCAGCTCAGACGAGGAGATCCAGAGATTAGCAAGCGAGCTGTATCAGCAGAAGTCCGTGCTCATTATGGGCCGTGGTTATCATTATGCCACTTGCCTGGAGGGGGCGTTGGTGAGTAACGCTCAAGTTTCAGTCAGGGCCAATCGATTCTGCAGAGAGACAAATTCCACTGTGGGTAACACCTTTCAATAGCTCAGCTGAGTTGGTGTAATATCTATGTTAAAATCTCTGCCGTGATATTCTTAAGTCAGAGGACTTGTTAGTGTAGGTGTTGTCTTCAAGCCATGATAAAGATAATGCTGAAGAGCAGCAAATTTATTAAATGCCTTATTTTGTCCTCGGCTGATCACTAATAAGTATGAGTCATGTATTTCCTTTTACATGGTACTGTGAGGCTCTCTCAGTGTCACCGGTATACACCGTGGAAATGAACGCTTGGCTCTTTTTAAACTGGTACAATTACAATGTTTAAAAGGCATCTGGATGGCTACGTGAATAGAAAGGGTTGAGAGGGATATGGGCCTAATACAAGCAAATGGGACTAGGTCAGAATGGGATGTCAGCGAGTTAGACCGAAGGTTGTGTTTCTGAGCTGTATGACTCTATGACTATGTGTTGCAGAAAATTAAGGAGATTACTTTCATGCACTCGGAGGGAATCCTGGCCGGAGAGCTGAAGCACGGGCCCTTGGCACTGGTGGACCATCGGATGCCTGTCATCATGGTGGTCATGAGAGACCCCACCTTCGTCAAGTGTCAGAATGCATTGCAGCAAGTGGTGGCCCGTCAGGTAACGTTTGGTTTTGGTGGTTTGGGGGATACAGAGGGGGGCTGGCTGTGTGCTAGGGGCTCCAAGCTCTCCCAGCTAGGGAATTATTTTATTCATTCATGGGATGTGGGCATCGCTGGGAACGTGATTGCTGGCTCAATGCCAGGGACCTGGGTTCAATCCCACCTTGGGTGTCTTGTCTGTGAGGAGTTTGCACATTCTCCCCGTGTCTGCATGGCTTTCCTCCGGGTGCACTGGTTTCCTCCCACAGTCCAAAGATGTGCAGCTTAGGTGGATTGGCCATGAGCAATACAGGGTTTCAGGGTTGGGGTGAGTCTGGGTGGGACGCTCTTCAGAGGGTTAGTGTGGACTCAGTGGGCTGAATGGCCTGCTTCCATACAGTAAGGAGTGTTTGATTCTTCTATTCTATGAATATTGCCAATCCCGAGAGGGCAGTTTGAGAGTCTGTGGGCCTGGAGTCACATGCAGGCCAGACTGGGTAAGGATGGTAGATTTCCTTCCTTGCTGGACCTTAGTACACCAAATGGGTTGTTCCTGTCAATGGTCAATCATCATTAGGACCTATATCTGAATTTTTATTGAATTCAAATTTCACCATCTGGGTCCCCAGAACACTAGCTGAGTCTCTGGATTAATAATCGAGCAATAATGCCACTAACCCATCACCTCTCCGAAACTGCAGTGGTACACGTCACTCGGGTTGCTGTGGCAACATGGCATTTTTTAAGCTTGTAATCGGGAGCTGTGGATAGTGATGGCCGAGTTCTGATTACTTTCCATTATGTGTCTTTTCTGAGAATCTCTCATGCTCTTGCCATCCATTGTTGCCATGTGATTTGCAGTTTGATTCTCAATTTAATTGGCCATGTTATGGAACGCCTCCCAGAAATCAGAGTTTATCAGTAAGAGGCAGGGTTTTTACCCAAAATGCCTCTTGTTTGTTTAAAGCACAGGAAACGGCCTGTATGACCCTCAACATGTTTATGACAACTGTGTAATGTTCACCCACCCAACATCCATATAAAATGAACAGATGGAAAGTCAGAGGTGCCTAAAGTTTACCACAATCCTCCCTCCGATCATTGACGTGCCTTGGCAACTTAGTGACTGATGTCAGAGCAGGATTTCAAAAATCTCTTCTTTGCTTGACTGCATGCGATCCAGGCATGTGGCAGCCAACAGTGAGCTCACACCATGCCAGAACCATTCACAAAGTCTGGAGAAGGAAAGACATTCGAGCCCTCCGTGATCTGTGTAAGCTTGCTCCCCATTCAGCAAAGATGGCTGAAACCATTTCCATGGTCTGACCTGCCAAGTCCAAGAGAGTAGGCTCCGAGATGGAATTGCGATTTTAGTGACTGCAGCTGTCCAGGGGTTTTCCAACGTTTGGATTTCTTTTCCTGAAATTTGTGTGGCTTTGTGTTTAACAAAACAAAGCAGTTGAGAGAGCAGATTCTGAGAGTGCCCTTGTCCCTTGTAATTTAGAGTCACAGTGTTAGCCAGGGCAGAAACAGACCTTTCGCTCCCACTCGTCCATGCTGACCTGATATCCTAAATTGATCTCGTCCCATTTGCCAGCATTTGGCCCATATCGCTGTAAACCCTTCCTATTCATGTACCAATCCAGATGCCTTTTAAATGTTGGAATTGTACCAGCCTCCACCACTTCCTCTGGCAGCTCATCCCATGCACGCACCACCCTCTGCATATAAAAGCTGCCTGTCAGGTCCCTTTCAAATATTTTCCCCCTCACCCCAAACTTATGCCCTCTAGTTTTGGTCATCCCTACCCTGGGGAAAAGACCTTTGTGATTCATCATATCCATGCCCCTCACGATTTTATAAACCTCTACAGTCCTGTACAGCTGCAGGGTGACATCTGCAACATAGAACACAGAAAATAGCAGCAGGGATAGGTGATTCTGCCATCTTGAGATCCTTTCTTTCCACTTTTCTCCACATGGCTTTCTAATCCCTTATAAGCGACATCCTCAATGATCCTTTAATTCGCGGTCAAATTCTCCCATAAACTCACCTTGATCTCCGACACTTCTACAGTGTTACAGATTTGCACTCCCAGATCAAATCACATCTTCGCAATGTAGAATAAAGAAAATAGGAGCAGGGATTGGCCGATTCTGCCTCTTGAATCTGTACAACTACTTATCTGGATCATGGCTGATCTCCTACTGTCTCTCTAATGCCATCGCATCCTTCCGATAATGTGACGACACAATACTTTGCTATGCTCTCGCTAACATCTTACACAGTTCCTTCACAACCTTCCTGCTTTTCTATTCAGTGCCTCAGCATTCTGTTCCTTCAAAATTGCAGAGCTTAGGATAGCTGGTCAACATGGACAAGTTGGACCAAAGGGTCTGTTTCCAAGCTGTATGATTCTGTGACTGTTCAAGACATGTATCCCACGTGCCTTCTTAATCACTCTATCTATCTGTCCTGCTGCCTCTAGGGTCAATGGATATGCATACCAAGATCCTGTAAATCCTCTACACTTTTTAGGGTCTGACTGTCCATCGTCCATGTATTCCCTCACCGTGTTTACTTCCGTGTCATTTGTGAACCTACTGATCAAACCTCCAACATTTCTCAGTATTCATGCATCATTCCACCTCAAACTAGCTTATCCTAAATGATACCCATTGAAGGTGCCCTGTGCTGTCTTGTGAGGGGTTGGGAGCTCCATGACTGTGAGACCCTACCTCCCATTGGACCTGTCACATGTCAACCCACAAGTTTATAGACACGTGTTGCTCTCATTTCCAGGCAGTAGGTTGCAGGAAATGTCTGTGGTTGTCCACATAGTGACAGTTTGTAGGGGGCTGTTGGAGGAACTGAGGTAGGGGGTGTAGTTGAAACAGATTTTGCCTGTCCTCGGATGCTGCCTGAATTGCTGTGCTCTTCCAGCACCACTGATCCAGAATCTGGTTTCCAGCATCTGCAGTCATTGTTTTTACCGTGTAGTTGAAACGTCCACCAGACAATGGTGGAAGTGTTCAGAAGGTGGCGCTGGAGAGACTGGGCAAGATGCGTTTCCTTTATTAGGAGGAGTGCAAGGGGGAGAGGGGGGGCGGGGAGTAGAATTATCAAAATTGATCAGGCACCGTGGACTTCAAAATCGGGGATAGTGTGCAGATTCCAGCCTCATGTAACCAATCTAGCAACGTCTTCGACTCCCAACAGCTGACTTTTGTGGGCAGTCATTAAGCCAAAGCCAGTTGCCTGAAAGGAGTTAACAATCTCTCAGGCTTGGATTTGCCCTATTGGAGCAACAGCTTAGAGATGTCAATGAGAAAGCTGAGCCACCAATCACATTGAGATACTCCCACAGACTGCAACTCTGTCACTAAAAGCACTGACTATCCTTCAGTTTTATTACATGACTTTAGATAGTGAAACGCTGATATTATCATATCATAAAAGTGTGGGTTGTTAAAAGTTATGGCACTTTACAGAATTGTTGCAGTGCAGAAAGAGGCCATTCAGCCTATTATGCCTGTGCTGGTTCTTGATACCTAGTGCTAATCTCCTGCCTTTACCCGATATCCCTCCACACCATCCACCCGTCCACTGCAAAGGATAATTTGACAGGCCTTGAGACCTGATTAAGAAGTAGGGATGAGTAGGCCATTCAGTAGGGTCATAGCTCAGCCGCACCTAATCTGAAATTAGGTTTTAGGATCAACGAGACTGCTTAGTAGAAATTATTAACTTAGAATGTTGTTTTAAAAACCCAGTTTTGACTTATTTGATCAGATATAATGTTTTCCAAGCTGCTTCTAACCAGACTGACAATGTGAAAGTAAAGGTTTATGTGACGTCAATGCTGCCTCAGGTTAGCAGTCTGGATGGACAACTGCAGAGTCTCCCCTGTTGGAATCCCATGGAATCACTGACAGCAGCTTCTGGATTTCCGTGTTATTCTGCATATGCGCTGACTCCCAAAGTTGTTGTCAGTTCCAGTCGAGCATTAACAGTGAATGCAGGTCAAAATCACCAGAGGTAAGGGGTCAGCCATTCAGGACTGAGATGAGGAAGAATTTCTTCCCTCAGAGAGTTGTGAACCTGTGGAATTCTCTCCCACAGGAAGCCGTTGGGGCCAGTTCATCAGATATATTCAAGAGGGAGCTGGACATGGCTCTTGCAGCTCAAGGGATCAAGGGGTATGGAGAGAATGTGAGAACAGGATACTGTAATTGTATGATCAGCCATGATGATATTGAATGGTCATACAGGCTCGAGGGGCCGAATGGTGTAATCCTGAACCTATTTTCTATGTTTCCATGTAAAATTCCGACCAGACCTGCTTTAATCCTTGACAGACCAGCCATCATTCTGCTGACTGGTGGTCAGTCCAGAACATTGGAATTAGAATAGAATAGGATCCCTACAGTGTGGAAACAGGCCCTTTGGCCCAACAAGTTCACACCGACCTTCCGAAGAGTAACCCACCCAGACCCATTTCCCTACCCTATTACTCTACATTGACCCCTGACTAATGCACCTAACCTACACATCCCTGAACACTATGAGCAATTTAACATGGCCAATCCACCTGTGCATCTTTGGAGGAAACCCACACGGACACAGGGAGAATGTGCAAGCTCCACACAGACAGTCGCCCAAGGCTGGAACCGAGCCTGGATCCCTGGCACTGTAAGGCAGCAGTGCTAACCACTGAGCCACCGTGCCGCCCCTAATTACCCAATGTGACATTGTATGTACCTTGATCATGTATGAATTAGCCAGGGTGAATTTACCCAGCACTTGTAGAGTCATCATCAAGTCATACAGCATGGAAACAGACCCTTTGGTCCAACCAGTCCATGCTGAACATAATCCCAAACCAAACTAGTTCCACCTGTCTGTTCTTGGTCCATATCCCTCTAAGCCTTTCCTATTCATGTACTTATCCAAATGTCTTTTAAACATTGTAATTGTGCCTACATCCACCACTTCCTCTGGAAGTTCATTCCACACATAAACCACTCTCTGTGTAAAGAAAATAATTGCCCCTCATGTCTTTTTTTAAATCTCTCTCCTCTCACCTTAAAACTGTGCCCCCTCATGTTGAAATCTCCTATCCTAGGGAAAAGACGAGTACCATTAACTCGTACCAATAACCCCTTGTTATTTTATAAACTTCTGACAGTCTCAACCTCTTGCACTCCAGTGGCAAAATGTGAAAAAGGTGTCAGTGTTGGACTGGGGTGGGCAAGGTCAGAAGCTACACCACACCAGATTATAGTCCAGCCGGTTTATTTGAAATCACAAGCTTTCGGAGCGCTGCTCTTTCGTCAGGTGCAGTTTGGAGCAGCCCTCCAAAAGTTGGGATTTCAAATAAACCTGTTGGACTATCACCTCGTGTTGTGTGACTTCTGACCAATGAAGAAAAAGGTCCTAGTCTATCAGCCTTCCTTTATAGCTCAAACCTTCCATAGCCGGCAACATCCTGGTAAACCTGATTCATCTCCTAAATTGTTTTGCTATTCGTAACCTTGAAGATTTTGGGATGGTTCCTGTAATTGTGGAGTGTGAGCTGTTTCCTGGGATTGGGATCATAATCGGGAAAGGTGTGGCTGGTAGGACAGGCAGGGCAGGGATTGGGTGACGTTTACTCTGTAGTTTGTATTCCATAGGGGCGGCCCATCCTGATCTGTGAGAAGAACGATGAGGAGACGATGAAGAATGCTTACCGTGCGATCAAAGTTCCCCACACAGTGGATTGCCTGCAGGGAATCCTCAGTGTTATCCCTCTCCAGCTTCTCGCCTTCCACCTCGCTGTCCTCCGAGGCTATGACGTGAGTTGTTGCTTTACTCAAAATATAACACGCTATCGGTTCATGGAACGGATGAATAATCAAGAGACTTGTGGTTTTTTTTTTGTTAGTTAACCTAATTTTCTAATGGACATATCATTTTCCACCTCTGGAGCAGGTGGGTCTTGAACCCCGTCGGGTGTCTCGGTTCGGGAGTAGGGACACTACCACTGTACTGCAGGAGGGCCCCCCTGAAGAGGGTTTTTATCATGCTCAAAACTAGTAAAGATCACGTGTGACCCAAGAGGTAGCAAATTTTATCGCCGGTGTTGAAATATTGGAGGTCAGTTAGCTCAGCTAGTTGGACAGTTGATTTATGATGCAGAGTGACGTCAACAACATAGGTTCAATTCTGATGCTGGCTGCGGTTACCCTGGAAGCCCCATTTTCTCAACCACGCCCCTCACCTGGGGCGTGATAACCCTCGGGTTAAACTCGCTACCAATTGTCTCTGTCTAATGAGTGGGCAGCCTTAGATCCTCTTGGGAGTTTCCCACCTTAACACTTGGCTTCAGTGATGGAAGTTTGGCTGTAACTCTGGGGGCTAGTCCAACTCCAACACTGGAGCAGAATGGATCCCAATGTGCTTCGGGTTGGGCTCTGAGCAAGTAATTAACAGCAGCCCATATGAAGGTGGCTGCAGAAGTGAAGCATTCCCTCAAGCAGGGATCAGGAAGAGCTGAAACAGCATCGTTCGCTTTGCCTTAGAGATTTGAAGTGCAGAGTTTTCCTCAAAGAAAAATAAGTCTTGAATCTCTCTTGTGTAAACAAAATCTCCCACGCATTGTAAAGACACTTGTGGCCTGGCAAGTACACTCTCTGAAGGAAGGCTGGCTTCGAATGATTCACTCGAAGGCTCACATTCTGAATGTTTTTTTTTTAATCTTTTTTTACATGAGTGATCCAAGCCTGGTGGTTTTCCTCTCACACACCTCTCTTCCAACACCTTTTACCCTCTCCAGGTGGACGACAACAAGCGACTGAGGAAGATTGAAGCAGATTACGTGCCGATGTGAGATGGCGCGTGATTTGTGAGTCAGCGCGATGGCTAGAGACTGTATCCACTGTTTGGAGGCCGTGTTCGCCTTACTGGGAGCAATGTTCACAGACAACGCACAGTTTACTCTTAGTTTGTATTTTTGGGCAACAGGAATTCTTTGGTCAACAAAAATAATGAAACTATCCGGGAATACACTGGCCTCAATCATATGGGGCGCGGAATAATTTTCTAGTCTATTATTTTCTAATGCTTAGGGCATTTTTAAAGCTCTTTCATACCAAATTGTTTAGCCACTGTAGCAGAAGCAGTATTTTTTGAAAACTTCATTGACATGGTGGTGATTTTTGTGAGACTAACGCAAATGTGCGGCTGGGAAATGGAATTTGTGTCTGTGTCAGCTCTCTCGACTTAAATTTGTTGCCAGATCTTTGTGTTAATTCCATGCTTTGCCACTGCTGTTTACTTTTCCCACTGAGGAGTGCGGGAGACCTCGAGTGATAGTTGAATAAACTTGGGAATGCTGAAATGCTGAAATCATGGAGATGTGCAGCACGGAAACAGGTCCTTCAGTCCCAGACGTCCATGCCAACCAGATATCCTCAATTAATCCAGTCCTATTTGCCAGCGTTTTGCACTTAAGAGGTCCTTGATGAAATTTGGACCCTGGACAGAGGGTGTCAATCTCCTCCAGTCAATGCAGACTTTATCTGTGCAGGAAAACCGTGGGGAGCACAAGTGCAGCGTTATCGATAATGTGCTACTGCCTGTAAGGCATCAAACCGGGAGACTGGATTCATAAAGCTGCCTCCTCATTCTAACTCTTTGCCCCTAGGATCATTGCATGATGTAACTGCCAGGTTTCTCTGTAGGTTTAAAAATCCTTATCTTCTTGACCTACATTTATGCTGATTTTGGGTCCCTCTTGCTGTCTGCTGCCTGAACAGTGAAAAGCATGCTGCATTATATACAGGATTTGGAGATGCCAGGATTTGGAGTGTTGGACTGGGGTGTACAAAGTTAAAAATCACACACCACCAGGTTATAGTCCAACAGGTTTATTTGGACAATCGGGTGGTTGATGAAGGAGCAGCGCTCCGAAAGCTAGTGCTTCCACTTAAACCTGTTGGACTATAACCTGGTGTTGTGGGATTTTTAGCATTATATCCAGATTATTCTTTGGAAACTAATCCACACGGGACTTTTAATAGATATTCCTTTGCTTGTGCCACTGCCTTATTCAATGTACTAACCTTTAACCCCTCTTCCCTCTTCCTTTTGGGCAGCATGGTGGCTCAGTGGTTAGCACTGCTGCCTCACAGTGCCAGGGACCTGAGTTCAATTCCCACATTAGGTGACTGTGTGTGTAAAGTTTGCACATTCTTCCTGTGTCTGTGTGGGTTTTGTCTGGGTGCTCTGGTTTCCTCCCACAATCTAAAATATGTGCTGGCAAGGTGAATTGGCCATGCTAAATTGCCTATAGTGTTAGGTGCGTTAGTCAGGGGTAGATATAGTGCAGGAGAATGGGTCTGTGTGGGTTACTCTTCGGATGATCGGGGTGGGTCGAAGGGCCTGTTTCCATACTACAGGGAATCTAATCTAAAGAAGGTAATTTGAATTTTATACAATTTCATTTCTCTTTGCTCTGTTACCATCGTAGTGGCAGATAAGTGACTGCTTCCTAACTCTGACTTCCCTGAAAGAAGCCAGAAGAATTATCTCACAGCCTGAATAATTGAGAGATTCCTAACTAACAAATAATATGTTGATCACTAAATCATCATTGCTGTGACTGCTGGACAGACTTCCTTGCTTTGGGCGGGGGAGCAGGGACAGTGCCATGAGAATGTTGGTCTTCATCTCTATTAGTTACCTCACGACCTGTCTAATCTCTCCATCTCCCTCAGCTATTTCTCTTCCTCTTCCATTTGGCCTGGGAGTGGGTGCCCCCAACCTCCCCAGTGCTTGGTGATACATTGCACAAGGAATCACCCTTCTGTTTGCTGATTATCCACTGGTTGGTCCACTGCCCTCGTCAGTCATTGTGAGTGGGAGCTTGGACCCTGGTTAATGTTTCCTCTCCCACTCCTCCCCCCCCCCCCCCCCCCCCCCCCCCACCCCACCAGCTCCCTTGCTGATACAATAGGTAATGTTCCCTAAAATCAGTTGGATGACAGTAATACATTATCTAACAACGTATCTGGAATGGAGTACTCCTTCCATCAGCTGACACTTTCACCCAAATACATCCTAACATAAAGCACTCAATCCACCGGCTTAAGCATTCATTTTCTCCACCAGAGAATCCCGACAGTGGAAGGAGGCAATTTGGCCCATTGTGTCTACACTGACCCTCCAAGGAGTGTGCCACTCAGACCCAGCCCACCCCCTACCCTATCCCTATCTCACCCCGCGTTTACCCTGGCTAACCCACCTAGTCTGCACGTCCCTGGACACACTCTGGGCAATTTAGCCTGGCCAATCCACCCCAACCTGCGTGCCTTTGTCCCACCAAGCAGAGAAGAACATCCGAAGTGGGTGCAAGCACCATGGCCTGCAAGTTTTCCTTCATATCACACTGCGTCCTGAATGAATGTGGATCACCATTCCTTCACTGTCGCTGGGTGAGAATCCTGGAACACCCGTCCCATCAGCACTGTGGCCCTATCTGCACCAGATAGGCTGGGGTGGGTGGAGAACACCACCATCTCCTCAAGGGTAAGCTGGGATCCGTAATCAATTCCTGCCTTACGATGCCCACAGCACAGGGATGAATACATTATAAAAGAAATACAGTTGTTGAGTTTTCTACCTTTTTAAACCATTTTGAGTTCCTTTTTTTCCACTTTACTCCACCTGGCTTTCTAATCTCTGCAATTCGTTCCTCGCTTTCTTTTATCTTTTTTTAAGAGAGTCAGTGCCCTAAACTGAGGAGATTCTAAATCTTTTGGATTTATTTTTCTTTTTCTCTTCCACCCCCCCCCCCCACACACACACACACACTACCGCCTGACTGCAGTAGTGCTTATATTTTCCCCAGCACCCATGTTGTGTGTGTGCAGGTGTAGGACACAGTGACAATCAACAGGTTTACAAACCTTTATTCATTTTCCACCACTCGCACTCTCTTATAAGGAACGTGCTCACCAGTCCTTTAATTTGGGGTCAAATTCTCTCATAAACTCACCCCGATCTCCAACAGTTCTACAGTGTTAACAGACTCAACTTTGCCCTCCCTGATCATGGGGCGGCACGGTGGCTCAGTGGTTAGCACTGACCAGGGATCCAGGTTCAATTCCAGCCTCGGGCAACTGTCTGTGTGGAGTTTGCACATTCTCCCTGTGTCTGCGTGGGTTTCTTCCAGGTGCTCCGGTTTCCTCCCACAGTCCAAAGATGTGCAGGTCCGGTGAATTGGCCATGCTAAATTGACCATAGTGTCAGGTGCATTAGTCAGAGGGAAATGAGTCTGGGTGGGTTGCTTTTCGGAGGGTCAGTGTGGACTGGTTGGGCCGAAGGGCCTGTTGCCACACTGTAGGGATTCTAAAATATTGCATCTTCACAACATGGTACACGGTGTACCATGTAACATGGTGACAATGCAAATTAATAAACTTCTGAAAAGGCTCTGTCCCTTCTCTGGAGTGCTGGAACTCTGGAGTCAATTTGGATATTTTACGTAGAGTGGTGAATTAGTTAAACTGCCTCTGATGTGCATTAAGGACATGAATTTTACATGTGGCACGTCACTTCAGTAAAAAGGAAACTGATTTTTTTTTGCTGGTTACAGCATGACAGAGAATGGTGGAAGTCTCTAGGTTTTCTGCCTCTATCACTGCTCATTCCTTTGCAGCTGAGGGCATGGGGATGGGTTGTCTTTTTGTGCTTTGAAGCAAATGAGACTTGCTGGTGCACAACAACAGGGACAGCAAGTCTGAAATACAGTGTGCGGTGCCTACAAACAAAACCAGGGAGTGCCAACAGGCTTTGCATAGAGTCTCCGGTTTCTGAGAGTAAAGTATTGCGTGAGGCCTATCAAGCAACTTCCTCTCCCAGAAATACATCCTGGTTTGCTTGCTCTTATATTTTAATTCATCTTCGGAAAGGGTTCTCAGTTCATCGATAGAATCATTGGGTTATAAGGAGCATGGAGTCACTCCTTGACTAGAACATTTGTTGGCTACTTTTGAACTTTAATTTTTCTCCCTTTATGGAGGGGGTTAATGCCATTACACTTGAACTTGCATTTGCCTAAATCCACCAAGTTTGAGAGCGGGGAGCAGCTGACAGGGAGCAAATGGGTGCATTGCAGACAGAACTGTAAAGGAGGTGGGTTTCTCGACAAAGTGGATGGCTTTGTAAGTCTCAATTTAAATAAAGCTTTAGAATCTGCCCACCAAGTGTTTGGTTTTCCTTTTTGAAGTTGTTATATATTATTCAAAGCTCGAAGACACCAGATGGAGAACACTGATACCTGGGCTGGATGCTGGTGAAAACAGAATCACATCATTGGAATGATGCATCGTGTTACCAAAATCTAATGGGAGTTTGATTCCTGGACCACGTGTGTGATTTAGAGACTCCCAACTATATTTTGGGAGCTGTGTCCTCTATCTATTGGATACAATGCAACAACCTGCCTGGGTTTGTTAGTCAGCACTTCCTAAACGTATTAGCTCCACCAATAAAGAGAAGGGAGGCAGGTATTTTTCAGATCCTGAATGGCCTTGTCAAGATGGAAGTGATGTTTCCTGTTGGTAATTCCAGAAAACCTACTTAACAGAAGGATGGGAGTTTAGAATGAAAGGTTTCCTTTTTAAGATAAAGGTGAAGAGAATTGCCTTTTGTTCTCTCTGGAGAGGAATTTACCATCTTTGAAGGTGGGGGATCCTTAAGTATGTTTAAGGCAGAGCTAGATTCCTGATTGGAAGGGCAATTGAGACGTATTGAACTGGATGGGCACGTGGAGTTTGAAACACCAGCAGATCAGCCATGATCATTTTCAATGGCACAGAGGACTTGAGAGATTGAGTGGTCTATATTTCCCAGGCAACTAAGAATAGGTAATAAATGCAAGGCTTAACAATGACACCACATCCTGGGAATGAATTAAAATAACTTTTCCCCAGTTAGAGGTTTCCCACTGTCAAAAATTGCTCAACCCCTCAACTCTTTCAAATAAAAGTTACTTGTCAGCAATTTGTCATGTGCATTATGATTTTCTTCCCTTTCACCTCAATACTTTATGTAGCATTGAGAGTAACTTTCCAGTCTATCTCTGATCCAGAGCTAAATCGACCCTGACCCAGGGTTGAAGAGCAACCATTCTTGTGTGTCCCTTTGCTTTCCCTGGGGAGAAAAGGCAGGAAGATGGAGTTGATGGTTGTCCAATCAGCCCTGATCTTGTTGAGTGGTGGAGCAGACTTGACGGGCAGAACGGCCGACCTCTGCTCCTATATCTTAAACATTCTGGTCCAACCTGCTCAAAGATTGTCTCTTCCTTATGAGTTTCTGTTGAGCAGCGGCTGGAAAGGAATGGGTTTGACCTTTCCCGAAAGGTTGGTCTGTTTTACCGGCCTATCCTTGGACTGCAACCACTTGCAACAGCTGCCATTCTGGTGCCAATTTAATGTACTGAAGTTCGCTTCCTTAAAGGGCATTAAACAATACAGACATATCCTCACCTGTCTCCATGTCCATTGGAGTCAGGAGATATGCACATCATAATCACGAGCCTGTTATCTTGGAATTCAGTTTAACAACATCTGGAAACGTAGAGAAAACATGGGAGCACAGAAAAGCAGATGAGACTTGGGGCTGTTTTACTTAAGAAGAGACTGAGGGATGTCTTGATAGTTTGTTTTTTTAAATTAATTAATGGGATAGATGTGCTTCCATTTGTAAAGAGTCCAAAACTCTGGGCAAAGTATTAGGTCGTCAGTAATAAATCCGATTAGTAGTTTGAGATAATCTACTTCAAGCAAAAGAAATGTGAAACTTAGCACTTGAAGTGGAAGGTGGATGCATTTATCTTTCCATTCTTGAGATGTGGGCATCATTGGCTAGGCCAGCATTTCTTTCCCATCCCTAATTGCCCCTGAAGAAGGTGGTGGTGAGCTGCCATCTTGAACCATGACAGTTGACGCTGTGTCGGTAGACCCTGTTAGGGAGTGAATTCCAGGATATTGACCCACTGAAGGAACAGTGATAAATTTCCAAGTCAATGGCTTGGAGGGGAGCTTGCAGGGGGTGATGTTTCCATGTATCTCCTGCCCATGTCCTTCTGGATGGTAGAGGGCACAGGTTTGGAGCCCTTAGTGAGTTGCTTCAGTGTGTCTTGAAGATGGTACGCACTGCTGCCACTGAACATGAATGATTGAAGGAAGGCCAATCAAATGGGTCTGTTTCCCCTGGATGGTGTCCAGTTTCTTCAATGTTGTTGGAGCTGCACTCATCCAGGTAAGTGGGGATCCATCTGTTCACAGCATCTGGGAAATAATAAAGGGATAGAAAGATATTTGCTTGGAATGCTAAGCGAGGAAAGGTTCCAATGGAGCATCGACACTGCCGAGACCTGACTAGTTTGTTTCTGTCCTGTAAAATTCCGCTTTGTGTAAATTCCTCTTTTCCATATAACACTGAGGGTTCTCTGTAATGTGTCTCTTCCATGACAAAAACATAACAGTGCATTATATCAAGCATGTGGTGTCCTGTATGCAGTAAGGAGCTGAAAGGACATGATATAATGTTATCGCTGCATGAGGTGTGTCGGTTAGTGGATGTGGTAATTAGGTGAGAAAGGGTTTGGTGAGAGACACATCCTAATTAGTGGTTGCAACTGTTTTAAAATGGTTTATATATTTTTACATGGAACGCAAGACATAATCAGAAAAAGTGGGGAGAGTGCTGAGCAGAGGAAGAAAGGTATGGCAGCTAGCTTTTCTACAGGATATTTAATATAGCGTGTTTACCGAGGATGCTTTATAAACCGAGCCTGCCACTGAGAGAAGAGAGAAAGGGGTGAGTCACAAGGCTAGTGTCAGAGGTAGTGAGAGTTTTCATTAAAACACAGGAACAAAAGATTCCATTTGACTCATCTTGACTATGTTGGCTCTTACAGCTCATACGCAGTGCCTATGTCTGTCACCCGATTGAGTTCCTGATCCTTGACTATCTGTTCAATTCCCTTTTAGAATTATTTAAGAAACAAATTTCTACCCTCTTTACCTTTTACAATGAGCCGAATGGCCTCTTGACCCAGTGTAGTAATTCTACAATTTTTGACCCAGGGACACTGAAAGAGTAGTGATGTAGTTAAAGTCAGGATGAAGAGCTACTTGATATGGCAAATGGAGAACAGCACATAAATTTCAGCAAGACGTTCAATAAGGTTCCCCACAGTAGGCTATTATACGAAATGCGGAGGAATGGGATTGTGGGAGACATAGCAGTTTGGATCAGTAATTGGCTTGCTGAAAGAAAACAGAGGGTTGTAGTTGATGGAACATGTTCATCTTGGTGTCCAGTTACTGCAAGGGTCGGTGTTTGGTCCATTGCTGTTCATCATTTTTATAAATGACCTGGATGAGGGCTGAGAAGGGTGGGTTAGTAAATTTGCAGGCGACACTAAGGTTGGTGGAGTTGTGGATAGTGACGAACGATGTAGTAGGTTGCAGAGAGACATAGATAGGATGCAGAGCTAGGCTGAGAGGCGGCAAATGGAGTTTAATGTGGACAAGTGTGAGGTGATACACTTTGGCCAGAGTAATCGGAATGCGAAGTACTGGGCTAATGGTAGGATTCTTGGGACTGCAAATGAGCAGAGAGATCTCAGTGTCCATGTACACAGATCCCTGAAAGTTGCCACCCAGATTGACAGGGTTGTTAAGAAGGCTCTCTGCCTGTATTCCTGATGAAGGGCTTTTGCCAGAAATGTCGATTTTACTGCTCCTCGGATGCTGCCTGAACTGCTGTGCTCTTCCAGCACCACTATTCCAGCATCTGCAGTCATTGTTTTTACCTATACAGTGTTTCGGCCTTTATTAATAGAGGGATTGAGTTCCGGAACCAGGAGGTTATGCTGCAGCTGTACAAAGCTCTGGTACGGCCACACTTGGAGTATTGTGTACAGTTCTGGTCACCGGATTATAAGAAGGATGTGGAAGCTTTGGAAAGGGTGCAGAGGAGATTTACTAGGATGTTGCCTGGTATGGAAGGAATGTCTTACAAGGAAAGGCTGAGGGCCTTGAGGCTGTTCTCGTTAGAGAGAAGAAGGTTGAGAGGTGACTTAATAGAGACATACAAGATAATCAGAGGGTTAGATAGGGTGGACAGGGACAGCCTTTTTCCAAGTATGGGAACGGCAAACACGAGGGGACACACTTTAAACTGAGGGGAGATAGGTATAAGACAGATGTCAGAGGTAGTTTCTTTACTCAGAGAGTAGTAAGAGTATGGAATGCTTTGCCTGCAACGGTGGTAGATTCACCAAGTTTAAGTGCATTTAAGTCATCATTGGACAGACAAATGGACATACATGGAATAGTGTAGGTGGGATGGGCATCAGATTAGTATGAGAGGGCGGTGCAACATCAAGGGCCGAAGAGCCTGTACTGCGCTGTTATGTTCTATGTTCTAAATAGACCCTTCAGTCTAACTAGTCCCTGCAGACCAGATGCCCCAATCTGCCCTAATTCCATTTGCCAGCATTTGGCCCATATCCCTCTAAATGGTTCCTATTCATGTATTCATTCAGATGCCTTTTAAATATAGGTATTGACATTGTACCAGTCTCTACCACTTCCTCTGGCAGCTCATTCCATACATGCATCATTCTCTGTGTGAGAAAGGTACCCTTTAGGTCCTTTTTAAATCTTTCCCCTCTCACCTTAAACTGTGCCCTCTAATTTTGGATATCCCCCACCCTGGGGAAAAAGACCTTGTCTATTTACCCTATCCATGCCCATCATGATTTTATAAACCTATAAAGTAATCCCTCAGTCTTTGACACTCCAGGGAAAATAGTCCCAGTTTATTCAGCCTCTTCCTATAATTCAAACACTCCAGTGCTGGCAACGTCCTTGTAAACCTTTCCTGCACCCTCTCAAGTTTAACAACATCTTTCCTACAGCAGGGAGACCAGAATTGAATGCCGTATTCCAAAAGTGGCCTAACCAGTGTCCTGTACGGCTGCAACGTGGCCTCCCATACTCAATGCTCTGACCAATGAAGGCAACCATACCAAGTAGCCAGGAGTGGATGGTGGATAATGATGTAGCAGTTGTAGACGAGCCAGTGTGGATGTGAGAAGATGGCACAAGATGGCTTCAGGGTCTTCTGGTGGGAGTAGCTACCAGCAGCAGTAGAGCAGGAGGTAGCGTAACTATGGGAGACCACTGGAGTAACGGAAAAATGGCAAAGGCATAGTTAAATGTTCCAGTGGCAGATGGATTGAGGGTATGGTGATATTAGGGCTGCTAGAAACTAGACAGTCTTTAAGATAGCCAAGGTATGGGGTTTGGAAGCTCAGCTCGAGGTTGAGTGCATGCCAAGGTTGCAAGCAGTCTGGTTCAGCAGGAGACAGTGGCCAAGCCCCAGGAAATTGCTTTTACCACAGAAAAGATAATAAAAGAAAATACAAGCCCTCCCAGTGCTCCAATGATTGCAACTTCTCCGGAGGGACTGGTTGGAAACATATCTAGAAATTGAATCAGGTAAAGTACATAATTATGTACTTGTTTGGCAAAAACAGCCTTCCCAGCAATATTCATCGTCGCTGCCTTACAGATTTATAATCTGATCACTGGAAAGTTGTACAGGTTTTTTTTTTAAGAAGTGAATGCCAGCCTTTCTTTTTTCTCTCATGTACTTTCCCGCACACTCTCTCAGTCCTGTGCCCTGGTCTGCATTTCCTCTTTTCTCAATGTGAGCCTGTTTATAGGTCCCTCCCTCACTCCACTGTCTAGGGCAGTTTCTAACCCAGCACACTGCAACTCACTCAGTAAGCCTTTCTGCAACTCTTTGCCAACTTTCTCCTTAAAATTCCAGCTTCTCAACCAAACCCTTTAAACCTCTCTCTCTCTCTCTCTCCTCATTGTCGGCTGATCCTCTTTTCGAATGCTGTGGAATACTCCTGTAAAAAGACATGCACATAAATTATTGAAGTGGATGAGGTCAGGAAGCAAACAGAAAAACACTGAGATGCAAGAGAAAGGGAGGGACACTGTCTCATAAATAGAGGAGGGAGAATTAGTGACAAAATGACCACAACATCAGATCTTTTTACACTCAGGATACCCTGGAAGGCCATCTGAATTTTGTAAATTGCTCTCTTGGTCTATTCAGTCATCTGATGGTCATCTTAGATGAAAAGCACAGCCAAAGATGATTGACCTTATCTCCTCACCCCTCCTGTTCCCCCTCACTCTCTTTTTAAGCAATTATTAACTCTCTCATAATGCATCCTCTGTGTAGCATGCTTGTGCTACGTTTGAGCCCAGGTGTCCCTGGAGAAGGAACATGCAATATCTACCAACTCCCCCCAAGCTGCTCAGGGAGAAGTGGGCACTACAGGGAGTGGAGTGCTTTATTTCCTCATCCAACTCTATTTTGATTTAATCCTTGGCCTTCCCTTCACTGTTTGACCACGCAGCATTTCCCCTTGAGAAGGGCACTGCTTGTCACTGGCGTTTCCTTTCTTCCTGTTGGTGGAAACTGAATAAAAATTGGTATACCCGTTGTCTTTCACTGTGTCTCACACCTGCACACACACACACGCAACATGGGTGCTGGGGGAAATATAAGTATCACCGCTGTTAGGCCAAAGTGTGGGGGAGAAGAGAAAAAGAAAATGTAGCATTCTTGTTGCAATATCCATGTGTTGCTAATCATGGCTCATGTTGCAATAGACACCCAGGTTTCTCAGCATGTTTCCGGTAGAATTAAATGGTCAGTGATGCCAGTTGAGGATGAGCTGGACCTTTTAAGAAGGATCTTGATAAATAGCTGGGAAAAGGACAAATAGTCACAGGAACAGGTTACCCCCAGGAAGGTAGTCGAATACTTCTATGGGGGCTGCAAAATGTTTCTTCTGCTGGGGGTTGGCTACTGTCTGAAGGCAATCAAAGACTGGGAGTGAAAAAAGATAAATATTTGACAGTCGCTGGCTTTGAGGAACTCACCTACAGAATTGTTCCTTGAGAGTTTAAAACGAGTGATCGAGTCTATGGGCTGATAAATTGTACAAGTGCTGTGGAAAGCACACAGTGATGGCCAGATTGCTTATTTTTCTGTTCCAGTTTTGCATCCTTGGCTTTTCATTCCGTTGTCCGACAAACACCTATTTTAGCTTTTTGATAAAAGATCCAAATATTTATTTTCTTAAACAGTGACTTTAAACATGGAGTTTGCAACAGGGAATCCATTTATAAATAATCTCTGACTGTAATTGTTTTATCACAACCTCTGATCTGTCTAATGAAGAGAGTCAAAAATAACTCGCAGTACAGCAACTGTTCACTGTTTAAGGAAAATGCAGCAGCGATTTGTTCTTCAAAGGTAGAGAAAGTGCTTTCTTGCATCATGCTACATTGCAGTGCCCAGTTTTCATATCATTATAGAGTTCAGATTCTGACATTGACAACTGTTAGAAGCGAGTCTGAACTACATCAACACTCTCGGAGGGTATCTGAATGTTTGGATGGCATGATGGCTTAGTGGTTAGCACTGCTGCCTCTCAGCACCAGGGTCCTGGGTTTGATTCCACTCTTGGGTGACTGCAAACTTCACACATTCCCTGTGTAGGTTTCCTCTGGGAGCTCTGGTTTCCACCCGCAGTCCAAAGATGTGCAGGTGAGGTGGATTAGCTATGGGAAATGTAGGCTTATAGGGTATGGGGGTGGGTCTGGGTAGGATGCTCTTTGGATGGTTGGTGTGGGCCGAATGGCCTGCTTCTACATTGTAGGGATTCTATGAATGTATCCAACAAAACTCAATCCAGCAAATGCTGGTTTATTCAATCGTAACATAATATGAAGTGAGGGGATGGGAGATTAGTCAAAGGAGTTTAGAAAGCATCTAGCAAGCTTTGTTCTGTGGAATGGGAGCCTTCGTGTGAGAATGGAGATTACGTTGGTCTGGATGTATCATTGCTGTCCTGCCCTTGGACTATCTCCAGGGGTTTTTTTGTCATTGCCCACAACCTACATGCTAACACTATTAAACTGAAGCAGGGATGAGGAGCATCGGCCTAATTTGCCCTTAGATAGGAGAGACGATTCAGATGCTGGCATCATCCTCATTACTGATGAAGGACTCCGGCCTGAAACATTGATTTTCCTGCTCCTCGGATGCTGCCTGACCTGCTGTGCTTTTCCAGCACCACTCTAATCTTGACTGTGATCTCCAGCATCTGCAGTCCTCACTTTTGCCTTCATGGTAACAACACTGAGTTAGTAATCCAGAGATCGGGGTAATGCTTTGGGACCAAAAGTTCAAATCCCCCCCATGGCAGCTGACGGAATATACGTTTTTAAAAAAACGTAATAAATCTGGAATTGAAAGTTAGTTGCAACGACGGTGACCGTGATGCAATCAAAGAGTGAAGTCACCATAGTCTTACCAGGCCATCGGCCTGCCCTCTCATTAGAGATAACTGGTGATGGTTTAACCTGAGGGTCATCAGGTCTCAGGTGAGGGGAGAGTTTCAGAAGGTGTGACCTTTATGGTGACAGCAGCCGTTATGAGAATTGATTCCATGCTGTTGGCATCACTATGTACTTAGAGACAAGAAAACTGCAGATACTGGAATCCAAAGTAGACAGGCAGGAGGCTGGAAGAACACAACAAGCCAGGCGTTTCAGGTGTAACCCTTCACCAGGATGTCTTCCTGTACTTGGTCGTGAGTCATTATTTACTTGGCACCAACCCATTGAGGGAAAAGTAAGGACTGCTGATGCTGGAAACCAGAGTTTAGATTAGAGTGGTGCTGGAAAAGCACAGCAGGTCAGGCAGCATCCGAGGAGCAGGAAAGTCGACGTTTCGGACAAAAGCCTTTCATCACCTTGATTAGATTAGATTAGATTAGATTGATGAAGGGCTTTTGCCCAAAACGTCGATTTTCCTGCTTCTCGGATGCTGCCTGACCTGCTGTGCTTTTCCAGCACCACTCTAATCTAAAATCCAACCCATTGAGCTAACTGACTGTTCGCTTTAAAAGCTCATCCACTTCACTATTACCCTTCATGGAAGGAACTCTGCCATACATACCCGGTCTGACCTACATGCGACTCCAGACCAACAAAAAAAATCTCTTAACCGCCCTCTGAAATGATGTTGCAAGCCACTCTGTTTTAGGGCAATTAGAGTTAGGCAACAAGTACCAGTGACACCCTTGTCCAGTTAATTAATAGAGAAAAACTCTGGGAGACATCAGTTGGATCTGTATAGCTGACCATTAACTTTGGTGCATGTTCACATTCCAGTCATTAGGGGTGACACTTCCAGATTACTGCAGATGAGATGTAGTCTTTTTTTTCTCTCTATAATTCTTGTTTTTGTGCTCCAGGCTGTTTTAACTGCCAACTAACTACTACAGGAACGGCTTGTTGTTTGTGCAACTCTTTTATAAATACCAAAAGCTGCATTGTTTTGGGGTTTTCATTTCCAAACTGGTTCACCAATGTTGCAATGGTCCGGGTGAGGACTGGATGTGAGTGTGGTATAATTAGATTGTTTTGGCAAATCGAGGGATGTCTAGACAGTGGAGGTATAAATCGAGGGATCAAGTCAAATGATCTTTCTAAAGTGAACACATTGACACAAGTTGTAGAGTCATGTCTCATTAAAAATTACAAAATTAAATACTTTTGATGAATTGGGCCCGTCTTCATAGTCTGACTCAGATTAATCTGTAATCAAAAGAGAAAAGTTTCAGCCCGGCCCATAAGCATATTAATTGAATAATAGTTTTAATAAATAAGATGTCTGAAGATATAATAGATTTTTTGTGGTAGAAAAGGAAACAGTGTTGGTTGAATATAAACCTCATCCTCCCAAACTTGCTGTGTTATTCCATTAGTTTCTTGTGGAAAATTCCAATTCGGCAGGATAAATACAAGACGGATGTTCCTGATGACCCGAGACTCCAGACTCAAAGGGCCATAGTTTAATGATACAGAGTAGGCCATTTAGGACTGAGAATCATAGAATCCCTACAATGTGGAAGCAGGCCATTCGGCCCAGCCAGTCCACACCAACCCTCCTAACAGAATCCCATCCAGACCCTACCCACTACCGTATCCCAGTAACCTTGCATTTCCCCTGGTTAACCCAACTAACCTTGAGAGTATGGTGCTTGAAAAGCACAGCAAGTCAGGCAGCATCCGAGGAGCAGGAGAGTCGACATTTTGAGCATAAGCCCTTCATCAGGGCTTAATTCCTGATGAAGGGCATTTGCCCGAAAAGTCGATTCTCCTGCTCCTCAGATGCAGCCTGACCTACTGTGCTTTTCCAGCACCACACACTCTTGACTCTGATCTCCAACATCTGCAGTCCTCACTTTCGCCTAATCCAACTAACCTGCAGATCCCTGGGCACTTAGCATGGCCCATCCACGTAACCCACTATTACCCTTTGTATGGTTACTGGCTTGCACTTAGTAATTTGATGATTTTTTTAGGTGGTTCGAATCACCCCCAGATCCCTGGTTCTGACACCGGACTTGTTTCAGGAACGTGAAATGAAGAAGGCAGTAGTCAGGTGTTTCAGGGCAAAAGAATCTCTGCATGTATTTAACTACAAAAGGTAAGTATAATACAAGAAATAAGAGGCAAATGCAATAAAACAGTGAAATAGACACAATTATACAGAGGGCAGGAATTAGATACACTATTAAACTGAATACATGTTAAACAATATTAGGACTAATCAGCAGGTTTCTAGCACAGAAACTATGATTAGGCTTCCTACCCTTAGGGTTCCCTGCACTGTAACCACACCCCTCCCCCTCCTGACTAGCTAGGTTAGAAACTTTGGGGTCTTGGGAATTAAGCTCAGAGATTTTATGATTTTGAAGTCCAGCTGTCTTCAGCTCGCTGTACCCGATGCCTCACTGAGGACTTTGGACCATATAGGCCTTCAGTCTGGGTTGAGTCCATTCATGCAGCAGGACGTGTTTTGGGTTTATCGGCTGAGTACTTGGTTCCTCTTGCTTTCTCGTGTTATTTGTGAGCTAGGCCTTACCTCAGGGTTGGCCTGAGGCCTTGTGGTGTCGGTAGGTCAACCTAGTTTCCAAAGGTTGTAGATTCTCAGGTCTGTAGGTCGTGGTTGGTTGCCGCTGGTATCCCCGGTGAGGAACAGGCTTGTGTCAGTAGGTCTCGGAATTGCGATCAGGATCACCTTTTCGGAGTTGGCTGTGGGGATCAGTCTTGGGGAAGTAGCTATCTGAGATCCCTCTCCCGGTGGGAGCTGTTGGTATCAATCTCAGGGCAGGAGCTATCTGGGATCCCTCTCCCAGTGGGAGCTGTGAGGATCAATCTCAGGGCAGGAGCGGTCTGGGGTCCCTCTCCTAGTGGGAGCTGAGGGGAATAACTCTCCCACATCAAACGAGGGCCTGCAATTATACAAAATTGCAGGCCTATTATCTCCTCACCAAATCTGGTTTCCTACAATAGTCTCTTTGTTGTTCTTCCAGATTATTATTCCAGAATTGGTCTTCCAGATTATTAAAGTAGGTAAAAACATATTTTCTATCAGGGTGAATAAGCTTCCTGATTGTGTGGATTGTCCTGAGTTTATGTGATTGAATATCCTTTGAAGTTGGAGGTCTTCGAATTTGTGCCGACTCCATGATGTCCGAGTTCAGTTTATAGTCCTACCTGATGAAGGAGCAGCACTCTGAAAGCTAGTGCTTCCAAATCAACCTGTTGGACTATAATCTGGTGTTGTGTGATCTTTAACCTTGTCTGCCCCAATCCAACACCAACATCTCCACATCATGAATTCAATTTGTCATCAAGGTTCGTTCATTGTTCTTGGCGGGCTGAGGTTTGAATAGGTTACCATAGCTACAAGATAAACTCTCCCTGGGACTGTATGTTGCAATATAGCTCATCTGCTGGGTTTTTCCTTGTTAGGTTTCATTTCCAAAAAAAAAAACCTCTAAGATTCTGGTAGAAGTCCAGTAATTTTAGATGGCGGGGAATCTTAAGACCATTAGACATAGCAGCAGAAATTAGGCCATTCAGCCCATTGAGTCTGTTCCGCCATTCAATCATGGCTGATAGGTTTCTCAACCCCATTCTCCCACTTTCTCCCCATAACACTTGATCCCCTTTACAATCAAGAACCTGTCCATCTCCGTCTTAAATATACTCAATGACCTGGCCTCCCCAGCCTTCTGTGGCAATGAATTCCATAGATTCACCACTCTCTGGCTGAAGAAATTTAACCTTATCTCCATTCTAGAAGGTCTTCCCTTTACTCTAAGAAATCTTAGAGATTCTTCTCCAAACAATTGCATGTTTTGCTCAACCTATACCTTAATGGAAGGAACTGTGCCATACACACGCAGTCGAGTCCACACGTGACTCCAGGCCAATGGAAAACATTGTTGACTCTTAACTGCCCACTGAAATGGTCTTGCAAGCCGTTCCGCTTAAAGGCAATGAGATATAGGCAACAAGTGCTGGTCTTACCAGTGACACCCTTGTCCATTTTCTTAACGGAGAAATTCTCCTATTTGTTAAGTCGTCACCCAGAGCATGGTGTGACTGTGGAATTCTCTGCTACATAAAGTAGTTGAGGCCAAAGTATTTTCAAGAAGGTATTAGACACCGTTCTTAGGGCTAAGAAAACAAAAGATTTGGAGAGGAGGCAGGAACAGGGGACTGAGTTGGATGATCAGCCAAGATCGTATTGAATGGTGCAGCAGGTCCAAAGGGCTGAATGGCCTCCTCCTGCTCCAGTTTTCTAGGTTTCCAAGGTACCGAGGGTTAGCCCCAGTGACCATCCAACCATATCCCAATGAGGGATTAATACTGTTGGGTAAAGGGGTGGGTTGCCAGTTCTAAGTAGGTGTACAGGAGAAAGTGAGGACTGCAGATGTTGTAGAGTCAGCGTCGAGAGTGTGTTGCTGGTAAAACACAGCCGGTCAGGCAGCATCCGAGAAGCGGGAGAGTTGATGTTTTGAAGATTATTGGGGTGGAAGGAAGTAGGATCGCCTCATCTTCCCCCTTGGGACCTTACAACCACACAGCATCTACGTCGACTTCACCAGTTTCCAAATCACCCCTCCCCCAACCCCATTCCAGATCCAACCCTCCAACACGGCACCACCCTTTTGACTTGCCCCATCTGTCCATCTTCCTTCCTTCTCACCTATCTGCTCCACTCTTTTCTCCAACTTATCACAATTAGCCCCCATCTGCATCCACCTATCACCCTCCCAGCTACCTTCCCCCCAGCCCCATCCACTCCCCCTCCCTATTTATCTCTCAGGCACCCCCACCCCCAAACAATCCTGAAGAAGAGCTTATGCTTGAAACATCGACTCTCCAGCTCCTTGGATATTACCTAATCTGCTGTGCATCACACTTTTCAACTCTACATTCCATCATGTGATCTTTCTCTCTCATCATGCTAACCAAACAGTTATTTCTAATTTCCCACACGATTGTATCGACTGGGGGAGAAGGTTCAAAATGGTGTTAGTGGGCCATGTCTGGTCTCACCATGTGACAGTCTCACGGTGTGACGGTCTCATGGTGTGACAGTCTCCCGGTGTGACACTCACCACGTGACAGTCTCACGGTGTGATGGTCTCATGGTGTGACGGTCTCATGGTGTGACAGTCTCATGGTGTGACGGTCTCATGGTGTGACGGTCTCATGGTGTGACAGTCTCATGGTGTGACAGTCTCACGATGTGATGGTCTCCCAGTGTGACGGTCTCCTGGTGTGACAGTCTCACGGTGTGACAGTCTCCCAGTGTGACAGTCTCACGGTGTGACAGTCTCACGGTGTGACAGTCTCCTGGTGTAACAGTCTCATGGTGTAACAGTCTCACAGTGTGACGGTCTCATGGTGTGACAGTCTCATGGTGTGACAGTCTCCCGGTGTGACAGTCTCACGGTGTAACAGTCTCACAGTGTGACGGTCTCATGGTGTGACAGTCTCCCGGTGTGACAGTCACACGGTGTGACTGTCTCATGGTGTGACAGTCTCCCGGTGTGACACTCACCACGTGACAGTCTCACGGTGTGATGGTCTCATGGTGTGACGGTCTCATGGTGTGACAGTCTCATGGTGTGACGGTCTCATGGTGTGACGGTCTCATGGTGTGACAGTCTCATGGTGTGACAGTCTCACGATGTGATGGTCTCCCAGTGTGACGGTCTCCTGGTGTGACAGTCTCACGGTGTGACAGTCTCCCAGTGTGACAGTCTCACGGTGTGACAGTCTCACGGTGTGACAGTCTCCTGGTGTAACAGTCTCATGGTGTAACAGTCTCACAGTGTGACGGTCTCATGGTGTGACAGTCTCATGGTGTGACAGTCTCCCGGTGTGACAGTCTCACGGTGTAACAGTCTCACAGTGTGACGGTCTCATGGTGTGACAGTCTCCCGGTGTGACAGTCACACGGTGTGACTGTCTCACAGTGTGATGGACTCATGGTGTGACAGTCTCACGATGTGACAGTCTCATGGTGTGACAGTCTCATGGTGTGACAGTCTCCCGGTGTGACACTCACCATGTGACAGTCTCACGGTGTGATGGTCTCATGGTGTGACGGTCTCATGGTGTGACGGTCTCATGGTGTGACAGTCTCATGGTGTGACGGTCTCACGATGTGATGGTCTCCCAGTGTGATGGTCTCCTGGTGTGATAGTCTCACGGTGTGACAGTCTCCCAATGTGACAGCCTCACGGTGCGACAGTCTCACAGTGTGACAGTCTCCTGGTGTAACAGTCTCACGGTGTAACAGTCTCACAGTGTGACGGTCTCATGGTGTGACAGTCTCATGGTGTGACAGTCTCCCGGTGTGACAGTCTCACGGTGTAACAGTCTCACAGTGTGACGGTCTCATGGTGTGACAGTCTCCTGGTGTGACAGTCTCACGGTGTGAGTGTCTCACAGTGTGACAGTCTCATGGTGTGACAGTCTCACGATGTGACAGTCTCATGGTGTGACAGTCTCATGGTGTGACAGTCTCCCGGTGTGACGATCTCATGGTGTGAAAGTCTCCCGGTGGAACAGTCTCCTGGTGTGACATTCTCCTGGTGTGACTGTCTCATGATGTGACAGTCTCCTGATGTGACAGTCTCACAGTGTGACGGTCTCACGGTGTGACGGTCTCCCGGTGTGACAGTCTCCTGGTGTGACAGTCTCCCGGTGTGACAGTCTCCCGGTGTGACAGTCTCACGGTGTGACAGTCTCACGGTGTGACGGTCTCCCGGTGTGACAGTCTCTCGGTGTGACGGTCTCACGGTGTGACAGTCTCCCGGTGTGACAGTCTCCCGGTGTGATGGTCTCAAGGTGTGACAGTCCCCCGGTGTGACAGTCTCCCGGTGTGACAGTCTCACGGTGTGACAGTCTCTCGGTGTGACGGTCTCACGGTGTGACAGTCTCCCAGTGTGACGGTCTCATGGTGTGACAGTCTCTGGGTGTGACCGTCTCCCGGTGTGACAGTCTCCAGGTGTGACGGTCTCCCGGTGTGACGGTCTCCCGGTATGACAGTCTCCCGGTGTGACGGTCTCACAGTGTGACAGTCTCCCGGTGTGACAGTCTCACGGTGTGACAGTCTCCCGGTGTGACGGTCTCCCGGTGTGACAGTCTCCCGGTGTGATGGTCTCACAGTGTGATAGTCTCCCGGTGTGACGGTCTCACGGTGTGACAGTCCCATGGTATGACAGTCTCCCGGTGTGACAGTCTCCCGATGTGACGGTCTCACGGTGTAACAGTCTCACAGTGTGACGGTCTCATGGTGTGACAGTCTCACGATGTGACAGTCTCATGGTGTGACAGTCTCATGGTGTGACAGTCTCCCGGTGTGACGATCTCATGGTGTGAAAGTCTCCCGGTGGGACAGTCTCCTGGTGTGATATTCTCCTGGTGTGACTGTCTCATGATGTGACAGTCTCCTGATGTGACAGTCTCACAGTGTGACGGTCTCACGGTGTGACGGTCTCCCGGTGTGACAGTCTCCTGGTGTGACAGTCTCCCGGTGTGACAGTCTCCCGGTGTGACAGTCTCACGGTGTGACAGTCTCACGGTGTGACGGTCCCCCGGTGTGACAGTCTCTCGGTGTGACAGTCTCACGGTGTGACAGTCTCCCGGTGTGACAGTCTCCCGGTGTGATGGTCTCAAGGTGTGACAGTCCCCCGGTGTGACAGTCTCCCGGTGTGACAGTCTCACGGTGTGACAGTCTCTCGGTGTGACGGTCTCACGGTGTGACAGTCTCCCAGTGTGACGGTCTCATGGTGTGACAGTCTCTGGGTGTGACCGTCTCCCGGTGTGACAGTCTCCCGGTGTGACAGTCTCCCGGTGTGACGGTCTCCCGGTATGACAGTCTCCCGGTGTGACGGTCTCACAGTGTGACAGTCTCCCGGTGTGACAGTCTCCCGGTGTGACAGTCTCCCGGTGTGACAGTCTCCCGGTGTGATGGTCTCCCAATGTGACAGTGTTCCGTTGTGACAGTCTCACAGTGTGACAGTCTCCCGGTGTGACAGTCTCCCGGTGTGATGGTCTCACAGTGTGATAGTCTCCCGGTGTGACGGTCTCACGGTGTGACAGTCCCATGGTATGACAGTCTCCCGGTGTGACAGTCTCCCGATGTGACGGTCTCACGGTGTAACAGTCTCACAGTGTGACGGTCTCATGGTGTGACAGTCTCATGGTGTGACAGTCTCCCGGTGTGACAGACTCACGGTGTAACAGTCTCACAGTGTGACGGTCTCATGGTGTGACAGTCTCCCGGTGTGACAGTCTCACGGTGTGACTGTCTCACAGTGTGACGGTCTCATGGTGTGACAGTCTCACGATGTGACAGTCTCATGGTGTGACAGTCTCATGGTGTGACAGTCTACCGGTGTGACGATCTCATGGTGTGAAAGTCTCCCGGTGGGACAGTCTCCTGGTGTGACATTCTCCTGGTGTGACTGTCTCATGATGTGACAGTCTCCTGATGTGACAGTCTCACAGTGTGACGGTCTCACGGTGTGACGGTCTCCCGGTGTGACAGTCTCCTGGTGTGACAGTCTCCAGGTGTCACAGTCTCCCGGTGTGACAGTCTCACAGTGTGACAGTCTCACAGTGTGACGGTCTCACGGTGTGACGGTCTCCCGGTGTGACAGTCTCCTGGTGTGACAGTCTCCCGGTGTGACAGTCTCCCGGTGTGATGGTCTCAAGGTGTGACAGTCTCCCAGTGTGACAGTCTCCCGGTGTGACAGTCTCACGGTGTGACAGTCTCACGGTGTGACGGTCTCCCGGTGTGACAGTCTCTCGGTGTGACGGTCTCACGGTGTGACAGTCTCCCGGTGTGACGGTCTCACAGTGTGACAGTCTCCCGGTGTGACAGTCTCCCGGTGTGATGGTTTCAAGGTGTGACAGTCTCCCAATGTGACAGTCTCCCGGTGTGACGGTCTCACGGTGTGACAGTCTCCCGGTGTGACAGTCTCCCGGTGTGATGGTCTCAAGGTGTGACAGTCTCCCGGTGTGACAGTCTCCCAGTGTGACGGTCTCACGGTGTGATGGTCTCACGGTGTGACAGCCTCCCGGTGTGACAGTCTCCCGGTGTGACAGTCTCACGGTGTGACAGTCTCTCGGTGTGACGGTCTCACGGTGTGACAGTCTCCCAGTGTGACGGTCTCATGGTGTGACAGTCTCTGGGTGTGACCGTCTCCCGGTGTGACAGTCTCTCGGTGTGACGGTCTCACGGTGTGACAGTCTCCCGGTGTGACAGTCTCCCGGTGTGACGGTCTCCCGGTGTGACGGTCTCCCGGTATGACAGTCTCCCGGTGTGACGGTCTCACAGTGTGACAGTCACCCGGTGTGACAGTCTCCCGGTGTGACAGTCTCCCGGTGTGACAGTCTCCCGGTGTGATGGTCTCACAATGTGACAGTGTTCCGTTGTGACAGTCTCACAGTGTGACAGTCTCCCGGTGTGACAGTCTCCCGGTGTGATGGTCTCACAGTGTGACAGTCTCCCGGTGTGACGGTCTCACGGTGTGACAGTCCCATGGTATGACAGTCTCCCGATGTGACGGTCTCATGGTGTGACAGTTTCCCGGTGTGACAGTCTCCCGGTGTGACGGTCTCACCATGTGACAGTCTCCCGGTGTGACAGTCTTCCGGTGTGACAGTCTCCCGGTGTGGCGGTCTCACGGTGTGACAGTCTCCCGGTGTGACGGTCTCACGGTGTGACAGTCTCCCGGTGTGACAGTCTCCCGGTGTGACAGTCTCCCGGTGTGACGGTCTCACGGTGTGACAGTCTCCCGGTGTGACAGTCTCCCGGTGTGACAGTCTCCCAGTGTGACAGTCTCCTGGTGTGACGGTCTCATGGTGTGACAGTCTCCTGGTGTGACGGTCTCACGGTGTGACGGTCTCCCGGTGTGACAGTCTCCCGTTGTGACAGTCTCACGGTGTGACGGTCTCACGGTGTGACAGTCTCCCGGTGTGACAGTCTCCCAGTGTGACAGTCTCCCAGTGTGACAGTCTCCCGGTGTGACGGTCTCATGGTGTGACAGTCTCCTGGTGTGACGGTCTCACGGTGTGACGGTTTCCCGTTGTGACAGTCTCCTGGTGTGACGGTCTCACGGTGTGACGGTCTCACGGTGTGACAGTCTCCCGGTGTGACAGTCTCCCGTTGTGATGTTCTCACCGTGTTACAGTCTTCCGGTGTGACATTCTCTCGGTGTGACAGTCTCCCCGTGTGACAGTCTCACGGTGTGACGGTCTCATGGTGTGATAGTCTCACGGTGTGGTGGTGTTACGGTGTAGCGGTCTCCCGGTGTGACAGTCTTGTATGGGAGGTACGGTCTCAGCCTTGAGTGGCGTTCCTGTTGTGGAGGTCTTCTTTGGCATCCTCCTGGTATTCCAGTGGCCCAGCAAAAAGGTTTGGTCTTGGCCTGGTGTCACTGACTGGGCTGGCCCGGCGTAGTGGGTTTGACTCAGATTTCCAGCATACCCCGAACCCATGAGCAGTTAATTGAACTATGATGAACTTTTACTATGTTTTCTTCTTATTTATGACTTCCGTGTGGGCGGCACGGTGGCACAGTGGTTAGCACTGCTGCCTCACAGCGCCAGAGACCCGGGTTCAGTTCCCGCATCAGGCGACTGTGTGGAGTTTGCACGTTCTCCCCGTGTCTGCGTGGGTTTCCTCCGGGTGCTCCGGTTTCCTCCCACAGTCCAACGATGTGCAGGTCAAGTGAACTGGCCATGCTAAATTGCCCGTAGGGTTAGGTAAGGGGTAAATGTAGGGGTATGGGTGGGTTGTGCTTCGGCGGGTTGGTGTGGACTTGTTGGGCCGAAGGGCCTGTTTCCACACTGTAATGTAATCTAATTCTGTGGTAGGCCGGCTTATAAAACTTTCTACTTTTCGTGTAAAAATACATGTGACAAATAAGTCGCTATTCTATTCCGTCACAGTGCAGTTATACCAAAGAATCAAAAGGATTTTTGTTTTTGAAAGAAGTTTGGTACCAATAAGATCCATAAGACCATAAAACTGTAAGACATAGGTGTGGAAGCGAGGCCGTTCAACCCATCGACTCCACTCCGCCATTTAATCATGGCTGATGGTTGTTTCAATTCCACTTACCCACATTCTCCCTGTATCCCTTAATTCCTTGCCTTGAAAACATCCAACATTCTGGCCTCGACTGTGCTCCATGGCAATGAGTTCCACAGGCCCACCACTCTCTGGATGAAGAAACGTTTGATTTTGTTTCTGAGAGTAATTAATATTTAACTTCTAAGTGTTCCTTTCAGTTTCCCTTCAGTGTCGCCAACTGAACTACAGACAGACTGTGGCCAGAGATCCTGAGCGTGGGATCTGGTGGGGAAGGATGTACATGGATGATGGATGAGTGATCTGTTAGTGATGGGGGAGTGGGTGATCTTATGGGTAAGGAGGGCTGTGTGGGTGATGGTGATCTGCTGATGGAGAGTGAATGGGAGATGGTAATCTGGTGGTGGATAGTGAATGGGTGATGGTGATCTGGTGGTGGAGAGTGAGTGGGTGATGGTGATCTGGTGGTGGATAGTGAGTGGGTGATGGTGATCTGGTGGTGGAGAGTGAATGGGAGATGGTGATCTGGTGGTGGAGAGTGAATGGGTGATAGTGATCTGGTGGTGGATAGTGAATGGGTGATGGTGATCTGGTGTGGAGAGTGAGTGGGTGATGGTGATCTGGTGGTGGAGAGTGAATGGGTAATGGTGATCTGGTGGTGGATAGTGAATGGGTGATGGTGATCTGGTGTGGAGAGTGAGTGGGTGATGGTGATCTGGTGGTGGAGAGTGAGTGGGTGATGGTGATCTGGTGGTGGATAGTGAATGGGTGATGGTGATCTGGTGGTGGAGAGTGAGTGGGTGATGGTGATCTGGTGGTGGAGAGTGAGTGGGTGATGGTGATCTGGTGGTGGAGAGTGAATGGGAGATGGTAATCTGGTGGTGGATAGTGAATGGGTGATGGTGATCTGGTGGTGGAGAGTGAGTGGGTGATGGTGATCTGGTGTGGAGAGTGAGTGGGTGATGGTGATCTGGTGGTGGAGAGTGAATGGGAGATGGTGATCTGATGGTAGAGAGCGAATGTGTGATGGTGATCTGGTGGTGGATAGTGAATGGATGATGGTGATCTGGTGGTGGATAGTGAATGGGTGATGGTGATCTGGTGGTGGAGAGTGAATGGGAGATGGTGATCTGGTGGTAGAGAGTGAATGGGAAATGGTGATCTGGTGGTGGATAGTGAATGGGTGATGGTGATGTGGTGATGGAGAGTGAATGGGTGATGGTGATCTGATGGTGGAGAGTGAATGGGTGATGATGTGGTGATGAAGAGTGAAAGGGTGATGGTGATCTGGTGGTAGAGAGCAAATGGACAATGGTGATCTGATGGTGGAGAGTGAGTGGGTGATGGTGATCTGGTGATGGAGAGTGAAAGGGTGATGGTGATCTGGTGGTAGAGAGCAAATGGACAATGGTGATCTGGTGGTGGAGAGTGAGTGGGTGATGGTGATCTGGCAGGGGTAGTTGAGGGATAACAGCAATCTGCCAAGGGTAGGTGATGGTAATCTGGTCGTGGATGGTGAGGGGATGATGGTGATCTGGTGAGGGAGGGAGAGGGGGAAACAGCGATCTGGTGGTGTATAGATGTTGATGATCTGGTGCTAGACCTCAGTTTAGAAAAAATGTCAGAAATCACATGGCACCAGGTTATAGTCCAACAGGTTTATTGCTTGGATGAAGGAGCAGTGCTCTGAAAGCTTGTGATTTTAAGTAAACCTGTTATGGACCACGCCAGCTCCCCTCAAAACATTTTAAGAAGCTAACCCAGACCCTAGCTTTTCAAGTTGTTTTCGGCAGGTGGGAGGTGGATATCCCAGCAGTGATGCAGCTGGTCAAAGCACTTGGCTTCAAGTAAATCGGAATGTATTTACACACCTCCGAATGGAATACAAACAAAAGAAAACAGAATTTAAAATAACAGCGCTTTGAAAACCCGACCAACGTGATCCCCTCAACTCAACAAAGCGCCGTTCCAATTTCCTGTAACCTCCCATAATCACACCCCTTGGCAAAAATTCCAACTCTTACAGGAGAGAGAGAACCAGCCAGGCCTCATTCACTGAAAGCATGGAGCCTTCCTTTCATTCCCCAGCTCAAAATTAAACCAAACTCTCTGAAATCTCTGAACTGGGAGAACTGGCCTCTCCCCTTTCACTGTGCAAGTGTTTTCAAAGCCGTTTCCCTGAGTGTTGCCTTTGGCAGTATCTGTTAGCCCTTAGCAAAGTGGCCTATACCTCAGACAAATCAGAACCTTTTCCTTTTACAACCCCTCTTGGAAAAAAAGCCAAGGACAACATAACCTTGTGAAAGGAGCAGCTACTTTACAGACTGTAACCTGGTGGTGTGTGACGTCTGACCTTGTCCACCCCAGTCCAACACCAATACTTGCGCATCAGAGAAAAAAAAAAGTGTTTTAATTATTTTCTTGGCAGAACACAACAGCCAGTGTTTGGCTCCAGTTGTGGTTTTACCCTCTTCAGCTGCAACTTGGGTTTCCAATCACCTTCCACCCCATCACTTGCACTATTTTCACTGAAACGTCATGATATTTGAATTAAAATCAAATTCAGGATGTAGATAGATAGCTCTGTAGACTCTATTTCACGGAGTGAGTCACCATTGCAACCTCTGCTGTATGTCTGCAGCTATGTCCAATGAGTCTGACTAAACCACGTGAGCAGTAACAATGCTTATGCAACACAATGCAACCCCTTTTCAAGTGCGTGGGCAGCTGACTTGCAAAAATGCATTGAGCTGCAAACTCACTACTTTGTCAACAAAGATTATGACAAATCCATGAACTTGTACAGGAATACTTATGCAAGTAAAGTTTAACACTGTAAACAAAACTGATGTAACAGTGCATGGGATTCAGCTTTCAGTCAGTAACACCAGGGTTTGGTTCATACGGCTTTTACTGGTGTGCAAATACTTTTCTTATGAATCAAGCAACTAAAAAAAAACTTGGCATGATCCACAAGAGAAGTAAACAAGTGCCTGACTTTCAAACAAACCTTCAGCGCAGACAGGGCGGGACATGGACCATGCTGCGTGACTTCACTGCCCCAGGCCTGCATCACTATTAGTTGCGTTAGTGCCTTGTCTGGTTTAATTAGTGTGAACCATCCAGTACACCAACTTTGGTGGGTAAATGAGCTCCTTGGTCTGGCATTTAGTTATACAGCTCAGCTTCAATCTTCAAATAGCATCCCTACAGCGTGGCCATTCGGCCCATCGAGCCCACACTGACCCTCTGAACAGCATCCCACCCGGATTCCCCCCCCCCTCTCCATCCCTGCATTTCCCATGACTAATCCACCTAGCCGACACGTCTTGGACACTATGGGATAGTTTAGCATGGCCAATCCACATAACCTGCAGACAGTAAGGACTGCAGATGCTGGAAGTCAGAGTCAATAGGTGTGAAGCTGGAAAAGCACAGCAGGTCAGACAGCTAGCCTGCACATCTTTGGAATCTACACAGATAGTCAGCTGAGGGTGAAATCCAACCCAGGTCCCCAGTGCTGTGAGGCAGCAGTGCTAACCACAGAGCCAACATAGCACCATTACAATCGCACCCATCAACAGAACCCTTTATTTCTATCTCCTAGACATATCCCACCTCCCTTGCCTCAACTCCACTGCCCCTGAAATCCTCTGTAACCTGCAGATTTTATTTCTGTCACACTTTTGCTTGGGTCCACCCTCCGCAAAGTCCCATTTCTACATGCTAAGGGGCCCTGTGTGGTGCTCTGCTCACCTGTTCCCCTACATTCTCACTCATTACACCCCAAAGTAAAGTCCTTATTTGTCTTAAAGTCTTTCCAAAGTCTCGTCTCACTGTCTTGGCTGTTTTCTGTTTAGAATAACATCCACTTCTGCGTCCTATTCTCTAAATACCCCTTGTGTTGCTGTCTCCTCCTTTCTGTTCCACTGTAGGAGGCAATTCCTTATGGCTGTTCTCCTTGGGATGCACTCCGGGAATTCCATCCCCTCTCCATTCATAGGGTCATACAGCACAGAAACACACCCTTCAGTCCAACCAGTCCATGCCGACCATAGCCCCAAACTAAACTAGACCCATCTGCCTGCACTTGGCCCATATCCCTCCAAACCTTTCCTATTCATGAACTTATCCAAATGTCTTTTAAATGTTGGACCTGCATCCACCATTTCCTCTGGATGTTCATTCCACACATGACCCACTCTGTGTAAAATAATTTGCCCCTCATGTCTTTTCCAAATCTTTATTCTCTCATCTTATAAATATGCCCCCAGTCTTGAAATCCCCCACCCGAGGGAAAAGACACCTGCCATTCACCTTATCTATACCCCTCATGATTTTATAAACCTCTATAAGATCACCCTTCAACTTCCTACGCTCCAGTGAAAAAAGGTCCCAGCCTATCCAGCCTCTCTTTATAACTCAAACCTCCATTCCCAGCAGTATTCTGCTAAATCCTTTCTGAACCCTCTCAAGTTTAATAATATCCTTCTTATAACAGGGCGATTAGAAACTGGACACAGTCCTCTAGAAGAGGTCTCTCCAACGTCTTGAACAACAAGGTCTGATCAATGAAGGCAAGCGGGCCAAACACCTTCTTAACCACCCTGTCTACATCTGACGCAAATGTCAATGAATTATGTACCTGAACCCATGGGTTTCTCTGATCAATAACGCTACCCAGGGCCCCACTTTTAATTAGGAGACAGTGTGGGCTGCAGATGCTGGAGATCAGAGTTGAGAGTGTGGTGCTGGAAAAGCACAGCAGGTCAGGCAGCATCCGAGGCAGCATCCTGATGAAGGGCTTATGCCTGAAACGTTGATACTCCTGCTCTTCGGATGCTGCCAGACTTGCTGACTTTTCCAGTACCATCCTCTTGACCCTATTTTTAATTGTATAAGTCCAGCCCTTGTTTGGTTTACCAAAATGCAATACCTGATACTTATCCAACTGCCTCTTCTCAGCCCATTGACCCAATTGATCAAAATCTCTGTAATCTTAGATAGTCTTGTTCACTATTCACTATGCCTCCAGTTTTGGTGTTATCCGCAAACTTACTGAAATCACTAAATTTACTGAACTTACAAAATTCCTCCTTCCAACTTTAAATGCTTGTCAATGCTCCTCATTCCAATCAAGCTCCCAGTCACCGCTCCTTGCTTCTGGACCAAGGTTTGATGTCCTTCCTTTATTTTCTGGTGTATTGCTTTAACCATTTCCACTCTGATTGCCTTCCCTCAGTGAAATACTTCAGGATATGTTCTGCATTAACTGTGTTACACAAATGGCTGTGGTTTTGTTAGTTACGTCTAGTTCGGTGGTACAACTGGATTGAATATGCTTGGCTTTTGGAGAGGAAAAGTTAGCAGGGTTCCTGCTTCAGAACGTTATCCAATAATCCATGTCTGATCACACGTGTGAAGGCAGAGCCAGTCTCGGTTGTGCAATGTTTTAAGCTGGCACATCTCATGGGCATATAAAAGCCAGTTTTGGGTTGTGGTTGGCATGCATAATCTACCAGCGAGCTATATCTTCAGTCATTTTTCTGTCTTTTTTTCTGTAATCTGCATTAATCTAAACTTGCACCAAGTGATTCCAGGTGACTGATGTCATTGGAAAGCCCAACTTCCGACAGTACTGGTGCACGTTTCCTTTGGCCTTTCCAGTCACTAGGTACATGAAATGATTGTAAAAGCTTCGAGTGATTCATTCTGGGTAATCCAAGATGGAGGATGGGAAAAACCTGTGGTTGTAAGAGCTGCTCCTTTTTAAAGGTATTTTAGCTGTTGAAGGTAATTTCCTCGAATTCCAGGAGCAGCAATTACTGTTTTGTACGCCGTTGCATTGTTTTGGAACTTTGGAGAAAAAAAATTGCACTTTTAAAAAGGAGAAGGACAGGCAATAGGCAGCACATGGTCAGTGAAGGAGATAGAGAGAAAGAAACCTACGTTGCTAGCTGACACAGCAGTGAAGCTGCACAGTTACTGCCTTTGCTGTTTGAATACAATTGCAGCATTTAAAAGGCATCTGGATAGGTATGTGAATAGGAAGGGTTCATTGGGATATGGGCCAAGTGCTGGCAAATGGGACTAGATTAGGTTAAGATATCTGGTCAGCTTGGACATGTTGATCAAAGGGTCTGTTTCCGTGCTGTACATCTCTATGACTCTAAATAAAAACCGAAAGAACTGCAGATGCAGTCTGCACAGTCTGCACAGTCTTTTGGGCGGCACGGTGGCACAGTGGTTAGCACTGCTGCCTCACAGCGCCTGAGACCCGGGTTCAATTCCTGCCTCAGGTGACTGACTGTGTGGAGTTTGCACGTTCTCCCCGTGTCTGCGTGGGTTTCCTCCGGGTGCTCCGGTTTCCTCCCACAGTCCAAAAGATGTGCAGGTCAGGTGAATTGGCCATGCTAAATTGCCTGTAGTGTTAGGTAAGGGGTAAATGTAAGGGTATGGGTGGGTTTCGCTTCGGCGGGTCGGTGTGGACTTGTTGGGCCGAAGGGCCTGTTTCCACACTGTAATGTAATCTAATCTAATCTAATCTATGCTGTAAATCAGAAACAAAAACTGAAGTTGCTGGAAAAATTTGGCAGGTCTGGCAGCATGTGTGAAGAGAAATCAGAGTCACTGGACCCTTCTTCAGAACTGATCCTTCTTTTCATAAAGACGTTATTGTTGGAAAGGGCTGCTTCTGGAGTCGGGATGGAACAGGAATCTAGTGGCATTCTTCTAATCTGCTTTGGGAATCAACCAATCACCTCACTTTCCTGCTTAGCATTATTACATATTTATTCCTCCAGAAAATTTCCCACGAAGTCCAATGCCATCCTGACTTGGAAGCTATTGGTTGTTCCTTCACTATCAATGGATTATAATCCTGGAACTTCCTCCCTTATGACACTATGCTGTACCTCAGTCCCATGCACTGCAGCAGTTCAAGAATGGCGTGGAGGTGCCATGTTGTATTGGGGTGTATAAAGTCAGAAGTCACATGACACCAGGTGAAAGTCCTGGAGGGCGGCTCCTTTGTCCTTGGATGAAGTGATGCCCACATCCTTTGAACAAATTGTTTAAAAATTTAGTATGGGATGAGGGTGTCACTGGCTAGGCCAACATTTATTGGCACTCCAGAAAGCAATTAATCAGCAACCACATTGCTGTACGTCTGCAGTCATACATAGGCCAGACCAGGTAAGGACAGCAGATTTCCTTCCCTGAAGAACATTAGTGAACCAGATCGATTTTTCCAACTATTGACAACGGTCATCATCAGATTCTTAATTCCATTTTAAAATGTTTTATAGGAGAATTTCTTTCATATGGCATTAGACATGTTTGAATGTTGCTGTTAGCAAGCAAATCTAATGATTAAAGGAAATTAAGTTAAAGAGGCAAATTTCCTAAATATAATAGCCTCCATATGGGTGGCACGGTGGCTCAGAGATTAGCACTGCTGCCTCATAGCGCCAGGGACCCAGGTTCAATTCCAGCCTCGGGTGACTGTCTGTGTGGAGTTTGCACATTCTCCCCGTGTCTGTGTGGGTTTCCTCCGGGTGCTCCGGTTTCCTCCCACAATCCAAAGACGTGCAGGTCAAGTGAATTGGCCATGCTAAATTGCCCATAGTGTTCAGGGATGTGTAAGTTGAATGCATTAGTCAAGGGTAATGTAGAGTAGGGGAATGGGTCTGGGTAGGTTACTCTTTGGAGGGTGGTGTGGGCCTGTTTACACATATAAAAAAAATTGGTCTCCGTACTGAAACATATGGTTTAGTTCAATAGTCACACAGATTGCACAGCAGGTCTGGCAGCATCCGTGGAAAGAGAAGGAGAGTTAACCTTTCGAGTCTGGTAGGACTCTTCTTCAGAGATTAACTCTGTTTTTCTCTCTACCCAGATGTTGCCAGACCTGCTGAGTTTCTCCAGAATTCTGTGTTTGTTTTGGATTTCCAGCATTCACAGTATTTTGCTTTTATTAAGTCCTTTCATTGAATTTTCATCAGTCCAGTTGTGATTCCTTCGGGAGCCGGGATTACCAGCTGCGCCAACATGAAAACCCCTTATTACTCCATGGTCATATAATTTTGCAGGTTAAAAATAAGACCTTGCATGATGGTCGGAGTTAGCCTTTCTCACAAGATTTCAACGAATTTTTGGTTGTAATTACTCAGTGGCTACCCAACAGATTGACTTTACTTCGATTTCATTCTGCTGATTAAAGAGAAGCTTTGCCCCATTAGCTTAAAACCACAAGATCCAGGGTAGGCTATTCAGCCCCTCAGGCCTGAGCCCAGGCCTTGCAGGTTAATTTACCTCGATATCTGCACTACCTTGGTATGCTTTAATGCCATCACTATCTGTCTCCTTTTTTTTTATTGTCTTTACATATGAGGCCATTTTTGTGAACAGTCCCTAGTGGCCCTTGAACTGATTGGCTTGCTATGTCATTTCATCGGTAATTAAGAGGCAGCCATATTGCAGAGGGTCTGAAATCACACGTACGCCAAACCAGATAAGGATGATATTGGCAAACCCAATGGCTTTTTACAACAGTCATTGTTACTCTAATCATTGTTGATTCCAATTTCGCCATCTACCAGTTCTGGGGAAGGGTCCCTGGACCCAAAACCTTAATTTTAATTTCCTCTTCACAGACGCTGCCAAATCTGCTGACCTTTTTCAGCAATTTCTGTTTTTGTTTCTCCATCTAACTACATTGGATTCGAACCCATATTGCCACAGGGCATTAGCTTGGAGATCTGAATCACTAGTTGTCATAGAATCACTACAGTATGGGAGCAGGCCATTCAGTCCATCAAGTCCACACTGACCCTCTGAAGGACATCATACTCAGACCCACCTCCCTTCCCAGTAACCTTGCATTTCCCATGGCTAACTCACTTAACCTATACATCCCTGGATACTATGAGCAATTTAGCATGGCCAATCCATCTAACCTGCACATCTTTGGACTGTGGGAGGAAACACATGCAGATACAGGGAGAACGTGCAAACTCTACACAGACAGTCATCTGAGGGTGGAATCGAACCAGGATCCATAGCGCTGTGAGGCAGCAGTCCTAACTACTGAGCCACTGTGCCATCCAGTCCTGTGATATTATCACTGCACACCACTGTTTCCCTTTTTGAATATGCTCTATGTACAGTGTAACATAGCAGTGGGCTTTCAAAGGTTGCTGCATTGTTTCTTCCAGTTTTCTGTGATTTTAATCTAGAACATGAGCCATAATTATGTTAGCAGCATCTGTTTAACGATTTTCAAACCAAACTTTGCTACACGCTCCGTCACGAAATAGTTTGCCTGAAGATGTTAGGAGCGATTGTAATTTGAAGTCCATCCATATAGCTGTCAAACTCAGGTCCCTGGGAATGCATCCCCCACTTCCAGCTCCTGGATTCGGGAAAAGGAAGTATTTGCCAAAGAAAGCACAATTGGACTGTTTGTATTACTGGTAAAAAGTGAGGACTGCAGATGCTGGAGATCAGAGTTGACAGTGTGGTGCTGGAAAAGCACAGCAGGTCAGGCGGCATCCGAGGAGCAGGAGAATCGACGTTTCAGGCATAAGGTCTTCATCACGAAATGAAGGACTCTTGCCCAAGACGTCAATTCTCTTGCTCCTCGGATGCTGCCTGACCTACTGTGTTTTTCCAGCACCACACTCTTGACTCTGTTTGTATTACTGGACCATTTCACAGACCCACAGAACCGTTATGGAGCACGGGGAGGCCATTCAACCCACCATGCCTGTAATTGTTCTATCACAAAGGGCCAATCATGTGCCTTTTCCCCATATCACTGTACATCAGTTAGTTTGCTTCCGCCGGAAGTGGTTGGTTGCTTGATTTTTAAGGTGATCAGCAGCAATACAGTGTAAGGCATTCACTTTAAACTAATTTTACTATTTCTGGTTGTGACGTGATATGACCAGAAGATGCGCTGTCTATTTGTACATATGTGTTCGGTGGCAGTTTCTGTCCTGAGGCTGCAGTTGAAATATAAATAGGAAATAAATCCAACTGGTTCTGTTTCCTTTTGCACTCTGTACCTGCGAGGCTAACTGAGTCTTCTTCTGCAATGTGTTTGATGTTGAGCTGATTCCTAATAATGCTGGCGATTTCTCCCCACCTCTGCCATTGCGTCTCACCCACAGCTTACTGTGTTGATATTGAGCCCAGTCCTTGTGTTCATTGGGAACATCTGATCGATCTAAGTTAGAGTGATCCTTTTGAAGGTGACAGTGAGGTCTGCAGATGCTGGAGATCAGAGTTGAGAGTGTGTTGCTGGAAAAGCACAGCAGGTCAGGCAGCTTCCGAGGAGCAGGAGAATCGACGTTTTGGGCCAGAGCCCTTCATTCCTGATTCTCAAGTAGCAATAAACCACAGGATAAAACATGGTGTGAAATTAGAGACGAGCTGTGCTCCAAGTAGAATTGACCATTAATGAAATGAACATCATTCAAATCTATTCAATTCTTGATATTCTTTACTTTGTTTAAGCTACTGAGGATGGGTTTTGGGATCACATAGGACAGTAGGAACTAGCCAGCAATATTCAATGATTCTGATGAAGAGTCACCAGTCTTGCTGTTCTCTTCCCATAGATGTTGCCAGACTTGCTGAGTTTCACCAGCAATTTCTTTGTTACAGATCTGCAGTCCTTTATTTTATATAAATGCATTAGGAGACCACTTGACTGACACCTGAGTTGGGAAGGGTCATGTGATGGGGAAAGGTTGGAATGGCCAATGTACCCATTGGCGTTTAGACGAATTAGAGATGATTTTTTTTTTAAACGTACAATGTCCCGAGGGAAGCTGACAGGGGGTATTCTGAAAGGATGTTGCCTCGCGGGGGAACGACTAGAATCTGAGGACCCACAGGTTTACAAAGACACCTTTGAGGGCTCTTATGGATGAATAGTATTATCTCTGAGCCAGGTAGTCTAGGTTCAAGTCCCACCTGCTCCAAAGGTCATCAAGATGTATGGCATGGAAACAGATCCTTCGGTCCAACTCGTCCAGGCCGACCTGTTATTCTAACTTAATCTAGCCCCACCTGCCAACACTTGGCCCATATCCCTCCAAACCCTTCCTATTCATATACCCATCCAGATGCCTTTTCAATGTTGCAATTGTACCAGCCTCCACCATTTCCTCTGGCAGCTCATTCCATACACTCACCACCCTCTGCGTGAAAATGTTGCCCCTTAGGTCCCTTTTATATCTTTCCCCTCTCACCCTGAACCTATGCCCCCTAGTTCTGGACTCCCCCACCCCAGGGAAAAGGCCTTGCTATTTACCTATCCATGCCCCTCATGATTTTATGAATCTCTACAAGGTCACTCCTCAGTCTCTGACGCTCCAGGGAAAACAGCCCCAGCCTATTCAATCTCTCTCCCTTTAGGTCAAATCCTCCAACGAATAATTCTGAACAGATTGATTCAAATTCTAAGGTCTCACATTCAAAGATGGAGATTACGCCAATTATTTTGTCTCTGAAGGTTGTTAGTCTTTGGGAACTCTCTTACCCCCCTCCCCCCCACCCGAAGACAGGGGAGGTGGAGTCACTGAATATTTCTGAGGCAGACATTGGTGGATTTTTGGACTATCGAGGAATTGATGGTTATTTGGCGTAGGCAAGACTTCTGAGTTGAGGCCACTTCAGAGCAGCCTTATTGATTAGTAGAGCAAGCTCACAGGGTTACTAACCTACTTATGCTCATAATTTGTTTGTTCATAAATACAACATGAAACAAGTTCAGTACACAATGAACTTTTGAGCTTATGTTTTGACAGTAGCACACCTCCTTTCCTCTCATTCCCTTTATTAGCACTGCACCAAGCCAGGCAATCATAGAATCCCTACGATGTGGAAAAAGGCCATTCGGCCCATTGAAGTCTGTGCTGATCCTCCAAAGAGGAGCATCCCAGCCCCCCACCCTATCCCTGTAACCCCTCATTTTCCCATGTCCTAAGTTGCACATCTTTGGACTGTGGGAGGAAACATACACAGATACACGGAGAATATAGAAACTTCACACAGACAGTCGCCCAAGGCTGGAATTGAACCTGGGTTCCTGGCATTGTGAGGCAGCAGTGCTCACCACTGAGCCATCCCAATCTGCCTATATGAACTGAGATGGTGCCACAATATGGGGTTAACAAGGCTGTGGCTGTGACCAGTAGCAGTGAATCTTAGCAGCTGTCTCTGCCTTTTCTGAAGTCTCAGGAGTGAGATGCGAACCCACAACCTTTCTACCATAAAACTCAAAGCATTACCTCTGAACTGGGAGAGCAGAGCAAAATGAATGGTCCTGAAATTAAGCATCTTTTTAGCTCCAGCTCATGGAATTCGGGCACCTTCAAATGTCATTGAAGTGAAATTTAACAAACAGACACTATAAAGCGAGAAAAGAAAGACGCAGTAGTTTGTATTTTGACTACATTAGGCACTGTGGTTTTATTGGCAAATGTTAGTGATGATACATGATTGACTTACTTGGCTTTAGGGCTTGGAAACAAACCATTTACATTGTCTTTATGAAGAGCTGTTGAAGCTGCATTAAGAATGATCATATTGCCAATACTGTTCTGATCCACTATGCAATCCCAACTTTTTGGAACTAAGATGTCATTCCCACACAATGTAGCCATGTGCTTATAACTCAATGCCCTCAACACGCTAGCTTCTGTTTTCTAATGATAGTTCCAAAGAACAAGCAGACAGAGGGGGAGATCAGTGCATTTGCAATTGACTGGCATTGTCTGTGGACTCGAATTGTCTGTGGACTGGCATTGCCTGTGGACTGGCGTTGTCTGTGGACTGGCATTGCCTGTGATGGTGGACATCATTGCCTTTTGATCTCAACTAAGAGTTCAGTTAGATCCAAGGCAAGAGTCACCAACTTGAGACTTTTTGAAAGGCAGATGGTTTGTGGTATCTGTGTTTTCTTCATTGGGAAATGCTGGCACTATGCCAGTCGCTCAAGCATTCTGTAGGGTATAGATCCTAATGGTAACAGCCATTACAGGAGGACAAAGGGATTTCCTTCATTAAGTCATTTCTGGCTCCGCATCAGTCTGGAATGGATGGTGGACAAGAAGCTCAGCTTGTAATATATGGAAGAAAATGCATTGATACAGCTTGGCTCCATCCTAATAGACCACAGAGACACACCCTGCAGGGCAGTCACCAGCCTTAGGCATCTTCTAACCATCAAACATTAGGTAAAATAAAATAGAACTGGGGACTGTCTGTAACTTGATGATGTGTTCTTTAAATGGAGAAAGACTGCAGAAAGCTGCAGCCGAGAGGGATTTGGGGATTATAGTGCATGAATCTCAAAATACTGGCATCCACATTCAACAGGGAAGGCAAATAGAATGTTAGCCTTTATTTCAAAAGGGATGGAGATAAAAGTAAGCAGGTTTTGTTAAACCTATACAAGGCAGGCCACAGCTGGAATTCTGTGAACAGTTTTGATCTTCATGCCTAAGGAAAGCTACACTAGCATTGGAAGCAGTCCAGAGAAGGTTTACTTGGTCAATCCTGGATATGAAGCAATTTTCTTAGGAGGAGAGGTTGAGTAGATTGAGTCTGTACTCATTGGAGTTTAGAAAAATGAGAGATGACCTTATTGAAATGTATGAGATTTTTAGTAGGCTTAACAGGATAAAGTTGTGACCCCTTTTGGGAAAGTTTAGAACTAGAGGGCAGTACAAAGAGCCACAGAGAGAGATGAGGAAGAATTTATTATGTTAGGGAGTAGTGAATTTATGGAATTCTTTACTGCAGAGGACAATGGAGGCTGGATCATTATTAATACAGACAGATTTCTAATCATGAAAAGAATCAATGGTTATGGCTATAAGACCATGGAGTTGAGGATTATCAATCAGCCACTGAATTATAAAAATGGATGGGATGGGCCAAAAGGCCTACTTTTGCTCCTCCATCTCATGGTCTTATAGACTCCTTACTGTATGGAAGCAGGCCATTCAGCCCATTGAGTCCACACCGACCCTCTGAAGAGCATCCCACCCAGACTCATCCCATCCCTGTAACCTTACATTTCCCATGACCAATCCACCTAACCTGCACATCTTTGGACTTATGATTTGCAAAAGAGAATGTTGGAAGCTCAATTTGGCCTTTGATGATTTTATTGAAAGTTAATTTAAGAGTTCCTTTGTTTTAAAGTTTTAATGCACACCTTTGGTAATTGTTAAACATAAACCTTTGTCTAAAGTAGCGTTACATATCCCAGAGTGCTAATGGTGCTGGTTACTGCCAATTGTCTCCAGTCTCCCTCGGATTTTTACAGGTATTGGCAACAACTTCAAAAGAGCTGGCAAGCTGGCGACACAAAGAGCAATTCTGCCATGCAGGTGCACTAGAGTTCGGTGTGTCTGATGGGAGAAAAATACATTTAGAATAAACTATTTTACAAACTTCATAAGATATTAATGTCACAGTTAGTGTTGAGATTTCACAGCTTGACCATACTTGCGTGCATTCACTATGTTTATGGTCCTTGACAAGTTTTAGAAATTGTTTGAAAATGTAAATTTTGCTATAAACATGTGTTCCACTCCCCTCCATAATTTTGACAGGACTAACTGAGCTAATTAGCTGAGAGGTGTGTTGTAACCACATCAAAACACAATCCACTGTTGAAACATCCAAGGCATTACACTAAAACACTACTGCTCTTGAGCTGGCATGAAAAGATTTCTTTTTCATGTTATTGAAACATCTAATTGCACAAATTAAATCCACAACAGGGCATTAAAAAAAAGACTTATGACCAGCCAGACAAACCGGAATGTCAGCTCTAGGCCTAAATCATGTAACATATTTTGGAGAGTTTGGCGGTCCCCATTCTGAATACTGATCCTGCAGGCACACTCCTTCCCTTCGTACATATATAGTGCTGGAATACCTCCGTACTCTGCCTCTTTATCCCTGTCTATTGCCATTAATCCAACAGACTTGAACAGTTAATGGACACTTGAAATGCAACCAAATCCAAAAAAGTAACTCGACTTTAGTGTAAAATTAAAACTCAGAAGCTGTCCAACTTGAGGAAGCAGTTAAAAGATTTTGGATTTCAAACAGAATTACTCTTGTGATTTTTCTATAAATACTCAATTGTTTTTTGATTGCAGTGTAAAATTTGTCATGCCCTGATAAAGAAAGCTGAGTTATTTTTAAAACGATACAACAGTGGCAATTCTAAGTATCTTGTTTTTTTTTTGACAATGCAAAATGGCTAGCAGTCTTAGATGCCAGATGCAATATTTTTGTTTCTTACTTCCATAGCTGTGACTCATTGAAATGCCCAGAGTTAAATTCATATGTTGTCCATACTTCCTGAAGGAGGACTGTCCGAGGGATAATGGCTAAGTCAGTAACTGCAGAATGATCAGCATCGCTTTAAGCTAAAGAAATCTGCCTACTCAACTGGAAGTGATGTAGGAATGTGTTCTGGAATGTGATTTACAAGGACTAGTGCAGATGCACGATACTTTGTGAGATACAACATGGCACCTAATACTAGGATGACCTATATCTTTATAATGAAATGCATATAATTACCCTTGGAAATAGTTTCTGCTTAAAACTGCAAGCAGTACCACTTCTTACAATGCAAACAATAATTTTGCTGTCACAATATGTTTTGTAATCATTCATTGTGTTTTTAAAGCAAGGGATTAAATTGCTTAGATAACAAGTTTTACTTTTTTTGTTACTTTAATGCCTTAATTCAGATTTTTGAAAATTGACATTGAAAGGAAAAAGATTCAACCCATTGAAGCTCAAATTGACCATTTCATTATCCCTTCAGGAGAGAGAAAGGAACAAAAAATGTTTCATTGGCTTTAACCACATCAGGAGAATGTTGTATTAATACCAGCTCTGGGCAGCAAGTGGTTAGCACTGCTACCTCACAGCGCCAGGGACCTGGGTTCAATTCCACCCTTAGGTGCTTGTCTGTGTGGAGTCTGCACATTCTCCCAGTGTCTGTGTGGCTTTCCTCCTACAGTCCAAAGACATGCAGTTTAAGTGGGTTGGCCATGCTAAATTGCCCTGTAGTGTCCAGGGAAGACCAGACTAGGTGGATTAGCTGTGGGAAATGTAGGGTTACAGAGATAGGGTGGGTCTGGATGGGATGCTGTTCAGAAGGGTCAGTGCAGGCTCAATGGACACTGAAAAGATCCTGTGAAGTTGTCTGTTTCCTTACACTGTTATTCTAAATACATTGCTGGAAAAGCGCAGCAGGTCAGGCAGCATCCAAGGAGCAGGAGAATCGACGTTTTGGGCATAAGCCCTTCTTCCTGAAACGTCGATTCTCCTGCTCCTTGGATGCTGCCTGACCTGCTGCGCTTTTCCAGCAACACATTTTTCAGCTCTAATCTCCAGCATCTGCAGTCCTCACTTTCTCCTATTCTAAATACATGTAAAGGATTATTTTTGAACATATATACACTTCAGCTGTACACTAATTACTTCAATCCCAAAACCTCTTCCCCAAAGAACAGTGAAAGTGGGGTCATTTTTGAAGCAGAGGTGGATAGATTTTTGACTAACCAGGAACCAAAGATTATCAGGCATAGGCAGCGCCCATCTTATTTAGGTTGGACTATTTTCAGATTTTACCACAGATGTACCATTTAATAATTTATTTCAATGAGATTCTTCTCCCAAATCTTCTTGCTGTTCTCTTTGGTTTAATAAATTCTTTCTCCTGCCTAATCCTTTTTGTAAGGGATATGTTTCTTCTGTTTTTCTCTATGCATTCTGTGTCAATGTAGGAACATAGGAAATAGTAGCAGGAGTAGGCCATCAGCCCCTCGAGCGTGCTTTGCCATTCAATCCCATCATGGCTGGTTTTCAACCTCAAGCCTATTGTCCTGCGCTGTCCCCTATTCACAATCGTTATGATGAATGTATAATGAAAACCTTGAAATAATATATCGTCATCCACAGTCCTCAGATGTTCAAATTGCTTTTCAGACAATGAATTACTGTTGAAGCGAGAGTCACTGTTGTAATGTAGAATGTATGACAATCAGTTTACACACAGCAAGCTTCCACAAATGTGATCAGATTTCTTGTTTTACCCTGAAGTTGATTGAGAAATAAATATTACTCAGAATGCCAGGGATAACTCCCCTGCACATTGTAGAAAAAGGTGTGGACCAGTTGGATTGAAGTGTTTATTTCTGCAATATACAACTCAATGACTCAGTTGTAAAGTCTTTAAGTCCATTTGAGAGGCTAGACAGGATGTCTGTTTAAAGTTTCACTCAAAAGACACCAGTCCTGAAAACATGATGGGCATGCTCTCCTCAGCACTCTGTGCGTTTGCAGTACAATATAAGTTAGCAAAGATGCAAAATTGTTTCATCTTCACACTGATTATAAACTTAGAGCTTAAATTCCAAAGTCGAAGGCCATTAGACACAGTTGTAGTGCATCTACCTCTGAAGCAGGAAGCCCAGGTTCAAGTCCCACTTGCTCTAGAGGTTTGTGACAACCACCTCTGAACAGGTTGTTTAAAAATATCTAAAAATCTGAAGTTAGTCCTCATTCTGCCCCAGTCTTAGGTCAAGCTCTGATTCTAGATCAAAGTTGCAATCCCACTGTAACTACATTGGTTTGGCTTTGCATTGACAATGTTATAATTGTAGTGCAAATGTGCACTTAAGTGTGCTTTGATTGATGTGCTACATAATCTCTGTTGATTAATCTTGAAATTAAACAAGCCACCAGGATACATGAACATCAACTAGCCACAAAAATACATGACCCACTCTCACTAATCTCCTTACATACAGATAAGGAAGGACACCACTTCAACTGGGACAACACATCCATCCTAGGACAAGTCAAACAGAGACATGCACAAGATTTCCTAGAAGCTTGGCATTCCAACTGGAACTCTGTCAACAAACACATTGACTTGGATTCCATTTACCACCCCCTGAGAAAAAGAACAGGAAATGACATCACCAAGGAAATGACATCACCAACCCAAGGAAACCCAAACACATAAGTAAAAAGTGGGCAATTCCACCAATGCTTCATCCGGAGGCTCACTGAAGATGTTACCTCGTATGGTGATGAAATATCTGAAAAGCAAACCGACATCTCGAACCTCAACCTGAGCTACGAATCTTCTCAAAACTTGCTAATCTTAGAGTGCTCTGCTTACTTGTTCCCATCCAAATCCCAAACAAAGAGTCTTGCTTCCAACTGTTGGCTCAACTAATGTTCACGACCTGTTGGGATGTGAGGGAATTGTGACATTCCCAGGACTGCTGCAGTACAGCAACAACAATTACAAGCCACAGAGAGGGGATAAAAAGGCTGACATATTCACCTCCTTCCAGTTCAAGCTGAGAATTGTTCTGACCAAAGGTACCTATTAGGAGTCTTAAGTTGGTGGAGCATGGGAAAGGGGACAAAAAAAATCACAAATAAATATTAGCATGTATTCCTTTTCAACAAACGCTGGTCAATATTGACTGCATGACTACTCAGATTTTAATGGAATTAAACAATATTTCTCTTGTATGGCTATTTATGATTATTTACAGTGATGTTGTTAGCTGCAGATAATAAACTGATAGATTGGGGGGGGGGGGGGGCAATGGTCTAGTGATGTTATCGCTGGCCTATTAAGGCCTATTAAGCCCGGAGACCCAGATAATGAGTGGGGAGCTGAGTTTGAATCCCATGGCTGATGGTGGAATTTGAATTCAATAAATATTTGGAATTAGGAATCTAATGATGACCATGAATCCATTGTTGATGACCATGAATCCATCAGGAAAAACCTATCTAGTTCACTAATATCCTTTAGGGAAAGAAACTGCTTACATAGTCTGGCCTATGTGTGACTCCAGACCCAAAGTAATGTGGCTGACTCTTAACAATTAGGGATAGGTAATAAATGCTGGCCTGGTCAATGACACCCTCATCCCATGACTGAATTTTTAAAAAATTCTCACTTGCTAAATGCTACAGGGACATAATGTGCTATTTGATTTAAACTGATGGTCCTCTGTTCTTTCTGGCCAGAGGTTAGTTCCACTAGTAACCATTGCTTTCCGTTTGAATAGAAGTTGCTCAATTGGCATTGATCCATGAGAATCACGAGAGATTATATTGACTCAGATTTTCTGGTGGTGACAATAACAAAACCGTTAGCTGGTACTGAAAACACAAGTGACATCTGAAGTCTGCACATGTGTAGTTAAACTGGAAAACCTGAAGTTGATGTCAGTGGTTCCATACTTCTCGAACTGAAGAAGGGTCACTGGTTCCGAAATGTTGATTTTGCTTCCTCTGCACAGATGCTGCTAAATCTGTCAGCGCTTCTCCCGTAATTTCTGCTTTAGTTCTTTGTGACTTCCTGGTTTGCTGGACCATATTTCAGCATGATTGGCTGCTTGATGACATCATTGTTGCTGGATAGCTGTCGACCCCATTGATTGACATCAGATTCCTATTAAAGGAGGAATCCGCAACAGGAATTGTTCACCTTTTGTTGGCTGCTTTCTTTAAAGTCATGATGTGGAGGTGCTGGTGTTGGACCAGGTGGACCAAGGTCAGAAGTCACACAACACCAGGTTATAGTCCAACAGGTTCATTCCAAATCACAAGCTTTCGGAGCTTCCAGTGATGAAGGAGCAGCGCTCCGAAAGCTTGTGATATCAAATGAACCTGTTGGACTCTGACCTGGTGTCATGTGACTTCTGACCTTCTTTAAGGTCAACAGCAAATTGAGCTATTGGGTGAGATTGAATAGGCTGGGTCTGTTTTCCCTGGGACATCGGAGGCTGAAGGGTGACCTTATCGGGGTTTATAAAATCATGAGGGGCATGGATAGGGTAAATAGACAGAGTCTTTTCCCTGGGATGGGGGAGTCCAGAACGAGAGGGCATAGGTTTAGGGTGAGAGGGGAAAGATATAAAAGAGACCTAAGGGGCAACATTTTCATGCAGAGGGTGGTGCATGTATGGAATGAGCTGCCAGAGGAAGTGGTGGAGGCTGGTACAATTGTAACATTTAAAAGGCATGTGGATGGTATATGAATAGGAAGGGTTTGGAGGGATATGGGCCAACTGCTGGCAAATGGGACTAGATTGGGTTGGGATGTCTGGTCGGCATGGACGAGTTGGACCGATGGGTGTTGTGGTTCTGTTCGCCGAGCTGGAAGTTTTTGTTGCAAACGTTTCGTCCCCTGGCTAGGCGACATCATCAGTGCTTGGGAGCCTCCTGTGAAGCGCTTCTTTGATGTTTCCTTCGGTGTTTATAGTGGTCTGTCCCTACCGCTTCCGGTTGTCAGTTTCAGCTGTCTGCTGTAGTGGTTGGTATATTGGGTCCAGGTCGATGTGTTTGTTGATGGAGTTTGTGGATGAATGCCATGCCTCTAGGAATTCCCTGGCTGTTCTCTGTCTGGCTTGCCCTATGATAGTAATGTTTTCCCAGTCAAATTCATGTTGCTTGTTGTCTGCATGTGTGGCTACTAAGGATAGCTGGTCGTGTCGTTTCGTGGCTAGTTGATGTTCATGTATGCGGATTGTTAGCTGTCTTCCTGTTTGTCCTATATAGTGTTTAGTGCAGTCCTTGCATGGTATTTTGTACACTACATCGTCTTGCTCATGTTGGGTATCGGGTCCTTCGTTCTGGTGAGTTATTGTCTGAGCGTGGCTGTTGGTTTGTGTGCCGTTATGAGTCCTAGGGGTCGCAGTAGTCTGGCAGTCAGTTCCGAGATGCTCATGATGTATGGAAGTCTTTTTCTGTGCTGTGCTCTATGACTCTAAATGTTGTCACTTCATGGCTGCCTGCCAAAGTGCTCAGTATAAGTAAACATTGTAAATACAGTTTGGGGTCAAGGTGGAATTCATCATGGGTTAAAAACAAATGATTAAATAGACCTTCAAGAACTATAACAAAAATGGCATCAATTTTTTAAGACACAGCAAGCCACTAAGAAAGGAATATTTTCCAGAGAGGTGAACTGTAATTATTCCCTCCTGCAATCCACAAACAATTTTACACTTCAAGCTCAGTACACTGTCCTGAAGTATAGGCAGCAGTTGGTACTGGATTAAAATAAAGTCAGCTTTAACTGCACTTGAACAAATTCTGCCTTAATCTCACTTCTGCCTGAGGCAGCTGGTTTGCGAACATGTTGGTACATGGCAAATATCTAGTGATAAAATTCCAGTCAACTCCACAAAGAAGCACTGTTCAGGTGGGATTTCTGATCTACTTAAGAATCTCCAGGTATTCGGAGACTGTAGGCATATTTGACCGGAATCATGTCAGAGAGTCTTTGTCAGCAAGCAGACATGATTGCTTATTTTTGCTCAGCCATGACTATTCAACGTTATTTATGTGGGGAATATTTCATTATTTGTTCTCTGTAGCTGACAAATGTGAAGTAAAGTCCTATTCTCACATTAGAGTGAAACAGGTAACTGGTTCTGAAGTCGGGTCTTTGGATGCAAAATCTTAACTCTGCTATCTCTCCATGGATGCTACCAGACCTGCTGAATTTCTCCAGAAACTTCTGACTTTGTTTCAGATTTCCAGCATCCATAGTTCTTTGGGTTTTTTTGAGGTAGTGGTTTAACCTGAGGGTAATATTACCTCAAGCAGGGAGAAGGGTTGGGAAGGCAATGCACAAGAATTGAACTCATGCTATTGGTATGATGCTGCATTGCAAACCAGATACCGAGCCATCCAAGCTAACCAAACCCCTGCTGGCTTGATGCATTCTTGTTCCAAGGGATCTGGGCATACAATTTGGAAAGGGAAAAGGAAGCTTGGCAAAGATGAAAGATGTAAGAATCTATCTGCTTTTGAATGCAAGTAAGAAGGAATGGCGATGATTGAGAGGAACACAAGATTGAAGCAGAACTGATCTGCTCGGAGATTTTGGATCTAGTGACCCTCCTTTAGAACCAGTTACCTTTCTCTCTCTAATGTGAGAATAGGACCATGGCAACTTTATTTCACAAATGTTAGGTACAAGTAGAGAACAGATAATGAAATATTCCCACATGAATAACTTTGAGGCATCTTTTTTGCATTACTGATGTGCTAGGAACATGTACTTACAATCAGCCACTTCTTTGGAACAAAGCTAAAAGACACGCAAAATGGATTCAGAATGGTTCATAAAACTACACTAAGGTGCATTTTGAAATCAGTCTGCTTGGAAGTTGCTTACTCAGCGTAATTAATGACCAATGGGACTGAAGCTGAAACATTTTGGAGAATGCTTTAATTTCTCTCTGAATTCCTGAATGTTTGTGTAAGGCACACAAAGGAAATTCCTTACATCACTTTTCAAATGGGTTGGACTTACACAAGATCCAATCAACTCCACACTCTCCCAACCATGTTGGATATTTTATCTGTACAGTCTTCTCAATTTGATGTAAGGACAACAAGAAAACAGCAGGAGTAGGCTATTCGGCCTGTCCAGCCCATGCTATCATTCAGTAAGATCCTGGCTGGTCTGGTTGTGGTTTCATTCCACCTTTCCTGCCTGTCCACGATGACCCTCGACCTCTCGAAACAACAAAAATCTAGTTCAATCTTGAATGTATTCGATGACCCAGCTCCCATTGCCCTCTGGGAAAATACCAAAGATCCATATGCTCCCTGAGAGAAGAAATTCCTTCTCATCTCTGTCTTAAATGGGTGATCCCTTATTTTGAAGCTATGGCCCAAGTTCTTGACTTCCTCACAAAGGGAAGCATCATTTTCATACTGCCCCGTCGAGCTGCTTCTGAATCTGTTTTGTTCCCGGTCAGCTGCCAGTTTTCTCAGGTTAAATAGTCATGTGATCAACAAACCGGAAGTACTGAGGATGCTGAAAATCAGAACCAGAAACAAAAACAGAAATTGCCGGAAAATCTCAGCAGGTCTGGCAGCAGCTATTGAGAGAAATCCAGTGACTCTTCTTCAGAACTGATGCTGACTAGCAAAAGGTTGCAGAAAATGGGGGGAAGGGGAGAGGGGAGACTAAATGACAGGTGGAGCTGGAGCGTAAAGAGAAAGAAAAACAGTTATACAGGCTAAGGAGTGGCTAAAGGTCAGTCTGGGGAATGAATAGCTACTAATGGGGCTATTAGTGGCTGACAATGGGTTGCATATTGTAGAGTATTTCAGAGAACATCTCCAGGACACCCTCACCAACCAATCCTACCGCCCTGTGGCTGAACACTTCAACCCCCCCTTCTCGCTCCACCGAGGACATGCAGATCCTGGGCCTCCTCCATTGCCACACCCTAACCACCCGACCTTGGAGGAAGAACGCCTCATCTTCTGCCTTGGGACCCTCCAACCACACGGCATCAATGTGGATTTCACCTGTTTCCACATTTCCCCTCCACCCCCACCTTATCCCAGTTCCAACCTTCCAGCTCAGCATCGCCCTCATGACCTGTCCATCTTCCTTCCCACCTATCCGCTCCACCTATCCGCTCCATCCTCCCCTCCAACCTATCACCTTTATCCCCACCTCCATCCACCTATTGCACTCTCAGCTACCTTCCCCCAGCCCCACCCTCCTCCCATTCATCTCTCCACGCCCGATGCTCCCAGCTTCATTCCTGATGCAGGGCTTTTGCCCGAAACGTCGATTTTCCTGCTCCTCGGATGCTGCCTGACCTGCTCTGCTTTTCCAGCACCACACTCTTGACTCTGATCTCTAGCATCTGCAGTCCTCACTTTCGCCCTGTGTATTGCAGCAGCTAATTGCATGTCAAGGCGTGGTGTGTAGGGGGTTGGGGTATGGACATGGCCTCAAGCTCTATCATGGTTGAACTTGATATTAATTCCAGAAGGCTGCAGAGTTCCCAAGCAGAAAATTAGGTGCAGTTCTTCCAAATTGCACTGAGCTTCACTTGAGCACTGTAGCAAACCTGAGATGGAGATGCTGGCGAGGGAATGAGGTGGTGTGTTGACATGGCAGGCAACTGGAAGCTCAGGGTCTTTTTTTGCAGATGGAACGTAGGTGTTCTGTGAAGTGGTCATCCAGTCTGTGCTTCATTTCCCCAAAGTTGAGGAGACCACATTATGAGCAGTTCCTAACATCAACCCACTCAATCTTTCCTAATGTCATAATCCAAACCCCTTCAGGCAGGAATGAACCTAATGAGGCTTCTCTGAACTACCTCCAATGTAAGTAAATGTCTCTTCTGGTCAGGAGAAAAAAACTGTACAATCCTCAAGGTATAATCTCACCAATGCCCTTTACTGTTGTAGCAAGACTTCTCTATATTCATATTACACCCCTTGCAGTAAGTATTAAATTCCATCAGTCTTCCTAATTACTTGTTATACTTGTATGATAATTCTTTGTGAGTCATGTAGCATTTTGGAGTCTGTCTCCATTTAAATATTATCCTGCTTTTCTATTGTTCTCACTAAGATGGTCAATCTTAGACTGAAATCCATTAAATTTCATGGACTCAATGGTTAGCACTGCTGTTTCATAGCGCCAGGGGCGACTGTCTGTGTGGAGTTTGCACGTTTTCCCCCTGTCTGCGTTGGTTTCCTCCAGGTGCTCTGGTTGCCTCCCACAGTCTCAAGTGTGCAGGTTAGGTGTATTGGCCTTGCCAAATTGCCCCATAGTGTTCAGGGATGTCTAGGTTATGTGCATTAGTTTGGGGTAAATGTAGAGTAATAGGGTAAGGGAATGGGTCTGGGTGGGTTATTCTTCAGAGGGTCAGTGTGGACTTGTTGGGCCAAATGGCCTGTGTCCATTCAGTGAGGGTTCTATGATTCTATTCTATAATTCTATAATTCTTTGTTATGGACCAGACCAAACCCCCTCAAAACATATCAAGGATATAGCCTAGACCATAACTTTTATAGTATTTAGAGGCAAATGTAAAGTATTGCATTCCAGATGGGGTTCAACTATTCAAACTACTAAGCTTTAAGCAAAGCAATCTTAATTCTTACATCGCAGTCAAAATACATACAAAAAAAGTTGGCATAATTTTAATTCAATTGAAAAAAATAGCAAAATTATGTATTATTTAACTACCACTCATCAACTGTTCCAATCTAGCAGCATCCCATAAACGCACCCTTTGTGAAGGCAAATTCAGCAAAACAGATTTCCCTCACTTGCTTTCTCATCCAGTCCAGGAGAAGGAACAGTGACAGAATGAATCTAGAGAAGGAACACATGTTTTTTGCAGCAGTAGAGAGAGAGCTGTATCTATCAACTTCAAGTTCGAAATCACCAACTTCAATAACTGAAAGCAAAACTAACATTCTGGGATGGTATGATCCTGACTCCACTCGCTCATGCTTCTTTTGTCTACTTAAGTTGATACAAGACAGGAGTGGGATCATGAATACAGAAAAAAAGAAAACCTTTAACCACCCAGAGTAATTCAGCAGTTGTCAAATGATTGTGATGTTCAGGGAAACCATGTTGCATCAAGTATTCTGTAGGGTTCAGATGCTGATGGTAATGGAGCCATTACAGGAGGACAAAGGAATTTCCTTCAGCAAGTCATTTCTGGCTCTGCATCAGTCCCTTATGGATGGTGGACAAGAAGCTCACCTTGTATTACATGGAAGAAAATGCATTTATACAGCCTGGCTCCATCCTAATACACTGCAGAGGCATACCCTGCAGGGCAGTCACCAGCCTTAGGCATATTCTAACTGTCAAACATTAGGTCAAATAAAATGAAACTGGGGACTATCTGTAACTTGATCATTTCTCCACCCTTTAACATTCTTAAAAGGAAGGGGGCGTAATGAGAAAATAAAAGGAGTATGGATGCTGTAAATCAGAAGCAAAAACAGAAATTGCTGGCAAAGCTCAGCTCAGGTCTGGCAGCATCTGTGATTTTGCCTTTATAAGATTGGAGGAGGCTCATGTGAAGCACAAACACTGAGGTAGATAATGAGATTCTTTCGCAGTTCCGCTGATATATTATCCTGGTCTGTTTATTTCTGAGGACACTAGTGTCTAATACCTGAGGAACAGATATTGGTGTAAAAGCTAATGCACAATATTCAAGTGCTGTGTTTATACTTGGAATTTCTTGATAAAATGGAAAGGGATCATTTCTGAAGTACAGACAGGAGCTTAATATATTGGGTGCAATGTATTGGCATGGATTGACGATTGGTTAACATAGAGAAGACAGATGGGATTAATGGATCCTTTTTAGATTGGAAAAATGTAACCAGTAGAATGCCACATGTCTTAGGGCCCCAACTACAGAGGAGAGGTCAGATTATAATGATCTAAATTAGCTGACCATGCAAAAAGAGGTGGGAGAGCATGTTGTGGTCAGGACATAAAGAATCTGCAAGGGTACTTAAATAAGTCGAGTGAGTGAGCAAAACATGGCAGAAGGAGCTTAATGTAGGAAAGTGTGAGTCATGAACATGTGCATGAGTTCATGAAGGATAAACTAAATTGCATACTATTATTTAAATGGAGAAAGAGAGAGAGAGAGACTCCAAAAAAAAAGCACGCAGTGCAGCGGGATCTGGGTATTCTTGTGCATGAAGTCTGAAGAGGTCAAACCAGACTTGAAATGTTAACTCTGTTTTTCTTGTCACAGATGCTGCCAAACCTGCTGGTTTCTTCGGCAGTCTATGTATTGGTTTCAAATATCTAGCATCGACAGTATTTTGCTTTTATAAGATTGGAGGAGGCTTATGTGAAGCACAAACACTCTCATAGATAAGATGGACAGAATTGTCTCACTGTGAGCTTAAAAACTCTTCATCAGAAGAGAGCCAATGTTGTTGACTGGCAAAGTAGAGTGAAGGATCTGCATACCACATCTGGATCATGTAAGGTACTTCCTGTATAAGTCATTGTCACAACAGGAAGCTTCTGTGCAGATGTGACCAGGAGACATCTGCTGGAATGTTGAGACTGCAATACACATATGCAGCAGCACTAATTCTGCAAGGAGCACCACTTTCACCTCTTTTCCTGTTGGACAATACAACAACTGAGCGGGATAATGCCTTCAGAGAATGCAAGTGTTTCCTTGTTTGGAAAAAGGTAAAACAAACATTTCTCAAGTGAAACACGAAGGCTAACTACTAATGTGAGGACATTATTATGTGGCTGAAAAGGTGGAGGTTGAGAATATACAAAAGTTTGATTTTTGGTGCTGGTGAAATGGATTAATCTCATATTAGATTACTTACAGTGTGGAAACAGGCCCTTCGGCCCAACAAGTCCACACTGACGCGCAACCTCGGACTCATTCCCCTACATTTACCCCTTCATCTAACACTACGGGCAATTTAGCATGGCCAATTCACCTAACCTGCACATCTTGGGACAGTGGGAGGAAACCGGACCACCTGGAGGAAACCCATGTAGACACAGGGAGAATGTGCAAACTCCACACAGAGAGTCACCTGAGGTGGGAATTGAACCCAGGTCTCTGGCGCTGTGAGGCAGCAGTGCTAACCACTGTGCCACCGTGCCGCCCATATATATTAGATTAATGAATGCATTACAATCTATAGAGCTGTTTATGTGTTGCTTGTGCATTTTCTCACTGTTATTTCTGCCAACTTTTAAATTGCATTAGTAATGCTTTGATTCAATATAACAGGAAGAGCCAAAAAATGTGAATCCTTCTCCCATACACCAGCTCCTCAGCCATGCATTCATCTGCTCTATCCTCCTAGTCCTGCCCTCACTAGCTCGTAGCACTGGGAGTAATCCAGTTATTACTACCCTTGAGGACATCCTTTTTAAATTTCTGCCTAACTCTCTGTAATCTCCCTTCAGAATCTCAACCTTTTCCCTTCCTACGTCGTTGGTTTCAATGTGGACAATGACCTCTTGCTGGCCCCTCTCCCCCCGTGAGAACATTCTGCACCCTCTCTGAGACATCCTTGATCCTGGCACCAGGGAAGCAACACACCATTCTGCTTTTTCTCTGCTGGCCACAGAAACATCTGTCTGTACCTCGGACTACAGAATCCCCTACCACAATTGATCTCTTGGAAGCCGATGTACCCCTCATTGCATTAGAGCAAGTCTCAATACCAGAAACTTGGCTGTTTGTGCTACGTTCCCCTGAGAATCCATCACCTCCTACATTTTCCAAAACAGCATACCTGTTTGAAATGGGTATATCCACAAAAGACTCCTGACCTAGGTGCCTACCTCTCTTACCCTTCCTGGAGTTAACCCATCTATGTGATTGTATCTGAGGACTTTCCCCCCTTCCTATAACTGCCATCCATCACATACTGTTGCTGTTGCAAATTCCTCATCACTTCTATCTGTCTCTCCAACCGATCCACTCGATCTGATAAGATTCGCATCCAACAGCATTTATGGCAGATATAATCCGCAGTAACCCTTAAACTCTCTTTAAACTCCCACATCTGACAAGAAGTACATATCACTGCAAAGGCCATTTTTTCTCCTTCACAATCTACAGACCCAGAAAATAACACCGTCTTATTCCTCTACAAAACACTGCACCAGGTTAAATTAAGAGCTATGGCTTATATTTTAAGTTTAATCAAGAGACTTATCTCCAAAAGCATATAATCAAGAAAGAACCCACTGTACTCACTAATACAGCCTTTCTCTTGGACAGACTTAAAACAACAATTAACTTATCTGATTCTGTGCTGTGAACTTAGCCCAAACCGGTTCCTCCAAGATTAGTTGTGAAATTCACTGTTTGTTAATTTTCCCAGATGCACTTCGATGTCCAGCGACACATGAATTCAAAAACAGCAAAGGCAGTAACTGGGAAAGCAAATCTTAACAGAACTTATACACTTAATGGTAAGGTCCTAGGGAGTGTTGCTGAACAAAGAGACCTTGGAGTGCAGGTTCATAGCTGTACAGGACATTGGTTAGGCCACTGTTGGAATATTGCATGCAAATCTGGTCTCCTTCCTATCGGAAAGATGTTGTGAAACTTGAAAAGGTTCAGAAAAGATTTACAAGGATGTTGCCAGGGCTGGAGGATTTGAGCTATAGGGAGAGGCTGAATAGGCTGGGGCTGTTTTCCCTGGAGCGTCGGAGGCTGAGGGTTGACCTTATAGAGGTTTACAAAATTATGAGGGCATGGATAGGATAAATAGACAAAGTCTTTTCCCTGGGGTCAGGGAGTCCAGAACTAGAGGGCATAGGTTGAGGGTGAGAGGGGAAAGATATAAAAGAGACCTAAGCGGCAACTTTTTCACACAGAGGGTGGTACGTGTATGGACTGAGCTGCCAGAGGATGTGGTGGAGGCTCGTACAATTGCAACATTTAAGAGGCATTTGGATGGGTATATGAATAGGAAGGGTTTGGAGCGATATGGGCCGGGTGCTGGCATGTGGGACTAGATTGGGTTGGGATATCTGGTCGGTATGGACGGGTTGGACCGAAGGGTCTGTTTCCATGCTGTACATCTCTATGTCTCTATGAATCTAAGAGCCTGCTTTAGTTGTAACTAAAATCTATGACCTTCTAAATGGAAAGGATGAGTTTAGTGAAAGACGATGGGTGGGTCAATTGGCCATGCTAAATGGCCCATAGTGTCCAGGGATGTGCAGGTTAGGTGGGTTAGCCATGGGAAATACAGTGGGTGGTAGGGAGGTCTGGGTGGGATGCTCTTCGGAGGGTTGGTGTGGATTCGATGGGCTGAATGGTATGATTATACTCTGTAGGAATTCTATGATTCTCTCTGACTTTTCCATTTTCAGCTTGTTGAGTGAGATTCCTGACACCAATCTTCTCAGGCTCAGACCAACCTTTATTACCCAACCTTCTGCTCTTCGCCTTATTGATGGTGCCGCCAGGTTCTGAGGTGTGTTCCCTGGGGAATTGTGTGGCCAAGGAGATAGAAGGAGACACCCCATCTGCTATCTTACAACATTCCAGCCCCGGTACCATATCTCAAACCTGCAGTTACTGCAACCCATGATCTGCCCCTCAGTCTCTGATGTTTAACTATCATTCCTGAAGATATGGTGTTTACGATTCCCTTCCCAGACAGGGATCTGAAGGTCTTGGGATGGTGGAGAGGAGGCCAGCCCTTTTCCGTGTGGACTGCCACAGCACCAGAACAAGTCAGGTTAGACTCAAAACTGCCTGCGTCACTGCTGTGTCCTAAGGTTCACAGGAGCTCCCAGCAATGAAGGCAGAAGCTCAACGAGGTCAGCACTTCTTAAGGGAATGACCATCATTCTCTCTTTCTTTGCTCTCTCACTCTTACAGTGTCACTGCACATGGCACTCCCCAAGGCTGATGGATGCCACCCTTACTATTCCATGCATTATGTTCCAGTCACCTCAACCTTCCAAACTATTAACCCTTCCTGCCCTCTGTGCTTCCTAATCAATCATGAGGAACACCTCACCTCCTTTCCTCTTTTTGCAAGACCACTAATGGCTCTCTCATCTACTCCCATCATCCTTCCCTTTGTTTCATTGCAAGAACGATTAGCTCACCCACTGGACTGATGTTTCCATAGTGTCCTGACTGAACTACCTGTAATCCCTGGTCTGGTTACATTTGACATGCAGACCATACCCAAGGATACAAATCTCAGGACTCTGGTAGGACAATGTGCTTGATTGACCATGTTCAACTCTTGAACTGGAATAGGAAAAGCCCTTTGACTGTCTGATTGACTGTCGCCTCCTTCATTCCACTAAGGACCGCTCCACTTTCACTTTCACACATAGTATTTTGTGAAAAACATGCAGTTGGCACAAGCTGCAGATATAATGTTGATGAAGCTCTGTGCTTCATAGTTCATCCTCTTGACTGTTCAGCACTCTGCACCATGACAAGCTCCCTGCCTTTCCCTCCGTAATAAATAGGAATGCAAGGCACAGAGGCTGGCAGCCTGTAAGTGGGCACTAAAGAACCTGCGTGGCACAAAGTAATGTCATCCACACAGAAGCTGGTAGCCTCCAAGGAAGTGCAACGTAAGCAGGCCTAAGAGGGAGCTAAGAGCCATAAGATGCATCCTATGCAGATGCCAATGTTGCACAAGATTGTGGCTATCTTATTTTAACCTCAACTCTACATTCCTGGATATCCCTGATCAGTTTTCATCCCTCGGTAATCAAGAATCTCTGCCTTAAAAAAAATTAAGAGTTCAGCAGTCACTGCCTTTAGAAGGAGGAGTTTCCAAAGAGTCTCCGATAGAGACATGTTTCCCTCAATTGCTGTTTTAAACTAGTAATCCTTTAATTTTAAACTATGACTTCTAGTTCTAGATTCTTTCAAAAGAGGAAACATCTCTCCAACATTCACCCAATCAAGTACTCGCAGGATCTTACATGTATTAATTGAGTCACCTTGGATTCTTCTAAATTCCAAAGCATTTAAGCCTATCCTGTTGAGGCTTTCCTCATAAGGCAATTCTTTCATTCCAGATATTAGTCTAGTAAACCCTCTCCGAACTGCTTTGTGTCCCTGTGTGCATAATGACCTGGCAGAAGCATGCAAATCGTAGGTGGCCCTGAGCTCCAAAGTAAAGTGTTGAAGGAATGAAGTAATGTGTAAGTTGGTCCAAAAGCAGCCATAGTGATGTGATGAGGCTGGCTTTTCACTGCTGCTGACTTATATAGACAAATGTATAGGAGAATGGTGTCTATGGAGCCTGCAGTGACACTGTGCTAAAGGAGCAGTTAAATGAAGATTCTGCAAGCAGCCAGGTAGCCCCCTCTGATTTATATGTGATGAATTTGTGCTCAGGAAAGAAAACGAGAATAGGAAGTGTCAGATAAAAACGGAGAATTGGTCTAATAGTGAGAGGCACGTATGTGAAAATAAGATTGCCGTCACTTGATATTGGGATTCAGAAATCACCATTTAAAGCTTAAAGGGAAAATCAGGAAGCTTTCGATAAACAAAAACAGAAATTTCAAGACAATCTAATCAGATCTAGCACTATTAGCGGAGAGAGAAACAGTTAATGTTTCAAGTTCTTCAGAATTGTTCTCTAGCAACTTCTGTTTTTTATTCATTTCAGACCTTCAGCATCTTGCAGTTCTTTGTTTTACTTTCAGCTTTCTCTTGACTTTGAGATTCGGATGTTTTGATGCTCCTTGTATTTTCCCACATTTCTCACAATTCCAGGGAGGGGGAATATGTAATCTAATATGTTACATCTTATTAAGACAGTAACCCAGAGTTTGAAATTCACACTATAGTAGTGATACGTAAACTGAGTTGCACACAATGCCTTCTTGCTTTTTATGAATGAAATGCATCAGGGACTAGTCGTCGCTTCCTGCTCTGACTCCTGATTGGCTGGAGAACTAGTCTGCCAGGCTAGTTGAAATAATTGGAAATCTGTCTGTAACATGTTAGTTACCCTCCAAAACTGAGATAACAGCAGATAAAACAAAAAAAGTACATACATAGTGCTGAACTTTCCCATAGTGCCAATTTTGGAGAGTTTCATGGTGGGCGACTCTCCATAAGCCCTTGGTGACTTTTCTCACGTGAATTTCTATTGCTCAGCTCGATGATTACACAGAGGTGGGGTGATCACCAATGGTGGAACCTTCCAACGTGGCCACCATACTTAAATCTCAGCTGCAGAACAGTTGAAATGCTGCAAGTCAGGGACAACCACTGCAGATTCTTTTGCGACATTGGATTTCAGAAGACTGGGGTACATTGGCACTTCCTTTGCCAACAGGGGGCCTGGAGTCTTGGTGGATGTGATGGTGGAGAGAAGGACCATCTTCTTTCTTCAGGACCACCAGAGGGGACAATGCTACCAGTCTGATCTGAAGGAGGTATAGTGGTCAGTAAGTGTTCACAGTCCAGAGAAATGCACAGTAATGCTATAAGAAGGTTGATGATCATCTGCGCTCTACAAAGATAAGTGCAACCATCTTTGCTCTGTAACTTTATACTCTCTAACTCTGTCACTGCAAAAGTCTCCCGCACAGGCTAATGGTGTATACCATTCTCACGATTGCATTCACTCCTCCATGTCAAAAACAAAACAAAACCTTCCCTGCCCTTTGCGCTTCCTACTCTCACACTTGGGTTACCTCAACTCTTGCTCTGCTCCTGCACTGCCACAAAACACCACTGTCATCTCACTTAGTCTCACTGCCAGAGAAACTGTCTCATAAATCGGGCTGAAAGTGTAAGGGCAGGCTGCAGGGTGGCTGACCTCTGTCACCTCATCCCGGACAAGGAGACAATTTGTTGGTCAGCGCTAAATGTGAGTCATCACCAGAATCCGTAGATGCCTGATCAATGCAATTGCTCCTTTGTTGGCCTCGCGTTGCCCACAAGTGCATCCTACCCCGCAGAGAAAACAGAACCAATTTCTTTCATTCACTATGAGGGTGCTAACTGTTAGTTTTCATCCTTCTTGCACATTTGTGATTTGGTCAACGGTGATACATTATCCAGGACGTGCTCCTGAGAGTCAGTTCTAGATTCTGCCTGAACGTTGAATCTAACTCCCCCAATCTAACACCCTGTGGCATTTGTGTCGCTGTCCACATCAACCTTACCAATCTAATCCCTTCAGGCAACTGTGAGAATATTCTAATTTTCCCGAGCCCTTGGGATACCATGTAACCATGCCTCGTCGTAATTTACTCTGCTGTCCTTGAAGGCAAGATGGTGGTGATCTGTGAAAACCCCTCTTCCTGCAGTATCTTTGTCCTAACTTCAGATGCCATCCTTTTATTCGGAGATAACCCCTTCACAGTCATTATCCCCTCTATATCCTAGCACATCAGCTCCAACCCCAGATATTTGAGACTCCACCTGACCCCAAGACTGCGCCCTGGTAATATTAACTGCCCAAATTGATTGAGCCCATCCCCTCTCAGACTGACCTGTGAGGACAGCCCTGGCCTCCTCACTGATGCCTATGCAGCTCCCCAACTGAATTACCTGGATTGATCAGCCTTAACCTGGTGGACTGACCGTAGCTTAATTCCTGTTCCCACAATCACACCAAGCACCTGACTCAATATGGTAAACCTCCCTAGGCTGAGATTGGGATGCTGCTCTTTACTGACACACTCCTGACTAACCATGATCCTCTCAATTAAGGCTTACTCCGCTTAGACTCTCAGTCATGGCCCTGATGTTGAAGCACATACAGTGTATGTGCCACACAAGCTGGAGGTGTGAGATTGAGGTACAGCAACATATCCACACTCTTGACTGTTCATGGTGGGCAAACATGATAAGTTAGGAGAAAGTGAGGACTGCAGATGCTGGAGGTCAGAGTCTAAGAGTGTGGCACTGGAAAAGCAGAGCTGGTCAGCTCCTGCTCCTCTGATGCTGCCTGACCTGCTGTGCTTTTCCAGTGCCACACTTTTAGAAACATGATAAACTACCAGACCTACCATGATAAGCCAGTGAGGTGCAGGTTGTGAATGAAGTCGATATGCTGTAGAAGGCAAGACCGAGGTGCTGCGAGAAGTGGAAATTGGCAATGTTTAGTGTATCACTGGGAGAATTGCGAACTGCATAGGAATGAGACGTGCTTATGAGATGTTAATACATACAAATGCTATCCCTATACTAGTGAAATTTTCATCTAGCCATTCATATTGGAAGGATATCCTCAACTGTGAAACCGTAATTTTTTTCATTCTGACTGCATCCTCCCAAGTGTTTTGCCATTGCCAACACACTCAAGAGCTGGGAAGAGCTGCCCACAGTGTGTTTTTCTTTCTGCAAGTTTTAATAAGTGTGTTTAAAGAAGTACAAAAACATTAGATTACATAGGAAGATGAAAGATGGAATGGGCAGGCAAGTCTGTAAGAGGATTAAAATGGAAACCAGAACTAAAAAGTTTAAAATATTGTTATTTTCAATGTAATAAAATGTTCTGTCCATTTTTGCAACATTGTTGTCCTGTTATGATTCAGTGCATTTCAGATACTCATACAAAACTGTAACCCAAGATGACCTGTAGTCAATGGGTTAATTATATCACATACACCCAACAATAAAAGTTAGCAAATAATTTTACATAAAAGAATTGTAGTTTATTAGTGATATTAACATTACAGACAAAATAAAAACACAGATGCACAACATTAATAACAGTTTGATGTCAATGCTCATGAATACAGATTGGAAAATAAGTAGAGAAATATAATTTTGGCATTTTAGTAATAAAGTTGTTTTGTACACTGGCAGTATATCTAAGTAATAGATATGACACAGGGGATCTTGTGGTACAGTGGATAACACCCCTACCTATGAGCCTGAAGCTCCAGGTTTGAACCCCATCCCAGGATTTGGTGGTTATGGAAATGTATTCATAACGCAGATGAACAAGTTGAATATCAACCCGGGATTCCTTCCAATACACACCAGCAGCAGGTGGCAAAGGTGGGAGAGATTCCTGATTAGCTATATGATGGTTAAAACTTTGAAAGCTCTATTACCATCTCCAACAGCTCCAGCCTACAACATGTAAAAGTGTATGCTGCCAATAGCAACTCAAACTCCATGACTGAACTGTATCACACCACCAGATGTTATATGTACACACACAATAATTTAGAGTTTATTAGTGAGGATCCTCAAATATGCAGAAAAAATATCAAATTTGCAATTATTTTTGACACATTTGTAATCACAAGTTCTACGCATCCTAACGTCATCTGTACCACAAATGTGACCACATTGTTGAAATGATCAATTTTTCAATTTTAAAAAAATCGATGTTTTTTTAAAAACAAATGAAAATCCTTTAAAGCATACCAGATCATCAATTGAAAGCTCCTACCCAAGATATTTATATATTTTTCCTTTCTGAAGCTGTCTGAATTGTATCTTTCTAACATTTTCCAGTTTTACTTCTGGTTTCTAGTTGTTTTAACCCTTTGTTTTCATGGAAGATCTATATTATTGATAAATAAAAAATAGAACATGCTACTTTATGATAAGCTGAGTGTGTGTTAAGGCAATTTAACTCTTTCAATTTCTGATTCCAAAGTAGCAATTCTGTCACCATTGAGAAAACTCTAATTTCAAACTCGAGAAAACATAACAAACGTTAAAAACTGAAAAGCATTCGTTTGTCAAATAGGTATTTATTGCAGGTAAATCTTTTAAGAAGTTCCAAAAAAAATCATACAGACAATTGAATAGAACTGATCAGTGCAGGGCAAAATTAGGGTTTGTTCTCCATTACTCAGAGTCATAGTACAGCATAGAAACCGACCCTTCAGCCCAACATGTCCACGCTGACCAGATATTCCAAATTAATCTAGTCCCATTTGCCAGCATTTGGCCCATATCCCTCTAAACCCTTCCTATTCATATACCTGTCCAGGTGCCTTTTAAATGATGTAATTGTACCAGCCTCCACCACTTCCTCTGGCAGCTCATTCCATATACGTACCACCCTCTGCGTGAAAACATTGTTCATTAGGTCTCTTTTAAATCTTTCCCCTATCACCCCAAACCTATGCCCTTTGGTTCTGGACTCCCTCACCCCATGGAAAAACACCTTGTCTATTTACCCTATCCATGCCCCTCATGACTTTATCAATTTCTTGAAGGTCACTCCAATGCTCCAGGAAAAATAGCCCCAGCCTATCAGCCTCCCCTATTAGCTCAAACCCTCTAACCCTGGCAACATCCTTGTAACTCTTTTCTGAACCCTTTCAAGTTTCACAATATCCTCCCTATAGCAGTGTGTAGTATCTTTCTTTTCTAGAAATTGTTGATAGTGTGGTTGCTCAATTTAAGTTTTGACCAAAGATTTAGGTTTTAATGAAGGTGCATAAATTACTGTTAGGCAATATCATTTAATACTTTTGTGAATTATTTCCCAAAGCAAACCTCAGTGGTAAAGGCACTCACTATTCATGAACACCTTTCAAGAGCCCAATGCAATCTTGCACAAGATTGGTGTAAGGCAGTGTGGATTGGTCAAATTTGTGTCACAAGTTTGCACCGAACTTAACTAATGGTCTTTGCTGCAACAAGAATACAAGTGTTAGAAAACCATCAGTGACAGCAGCAGAATTAGGCCATTTGGCCCATTGAGTCTGCTCCACCATTCGATCATGGCTGATACTTTTCTCAGCTTCCCTCTCTCGTCTTCTCCCTGCAACCCTTGATCCCTTTAATAAACACTAAAGTGTTGTGGTTACTTTAATCCCTTTAGAAAATGGTATTAATCTAGAGGTTAAGGTATAGATTAGACAAATTAATAGTGAATCCCTGTTTTTGTCATAATGATTCTGTTACATTGTGCAGCCATATCAATGTCATTGCATTTCATTTTGCCTTTCAAGAGCTGCAATTCAATTCATGATTACGTAGCCTGTTCACTAAATTATTCCTTAAGTGAAAATTCAGTTAGTGAAAGCCAAACAAGGTTACAAGTCATTAATGGTTAGTTAATAATAGGGAGTTAATTATAGTTGTTAGCTATTAAATGTTAATAAAGCAAAATATCAATATACTAACCAAGCGCAATGATGCTTGCTTTTTTACTTACTCCTGCCTGCATCGAGCATCTTGAAAATTTAGTGGCCACCTTTACTCAGATTTAAGTACCTACACCTAGACCACAGTATAGTAAATTAATACATTTAACTGTCCTGCAGTAAAACATGATTTTTTTTTTGTTTTTCTAATATCACAAAACCTTACAATATTTTCTTTACCAGTATGAGATTCATGTATCACATCTGATTTTAAAACACTACAGTAGCCATTGTTACGTATCACCAAAATATACCTGTGCCTGAAGCAAAACTACAATCTAATTTGTAAGGAATAAAGTGGATAACCAGAATTATACAATTTGGTGTGGTCTGGAAAAGGGTCTGGCCTCATAGTATTTACACTGAAATAACTATAAAGTGCTTAACATCCAGCTGGCAAGCATTTCCAAAACCGAATTCAACTGTTAGAAAAGTTTTCTGTGAGCTATTATTTGCAGTTTAAACTATTATGTAGAACTTGGCATAAAGAACACCCTGCTGTTTGGTAGCTAGCTAATAAATTGTATAAGAAGAGCAAGTTCAACTATACATGTTTAAAGAACAAAATAACTTGGGTCACAACCTGCACACAACTCAACAAAGTCCCTCTGTAACAGTTTAAAATTCAAGGCTAGTGAGAGTGATGCCTAAATTAGGACTATTGTTATAGATAGAGCACAGTTTAGGGTCACTAACTGTGTACAAAGGAATTCAAGTATGACTGAAATCAGAGCTCAAAGTTCTGCGAATTAATCAATTACAGGGTCAATCATTGTCAAACAGAGTCAACCAGCAACTTAGAAAGAGTCTCTCACAGGTCAACTAGCCTTTGGCTTTCATTAAATTAATTATGTATGAGAGTGTCTTTCCTTGCTGTGGTTTCATTTTGTCAGAACATTTTTCTTTAACTATCAAAACAATTATACCTAGAATCTAGTTTTGGTTGTCAAAAATCATCTTGCACTCTGAAGTATGTGGTATGTATGAAGAACTCTTAAATGAAATCATTGAATTGAATCTTTGGCAATACTATTCTGGAACAGAAATTTTGATTTTGAATTTCCTGCATACTTGTGCCCAGAGACATGCACAATAATGGGATCAATAACAAATTGTGGAATTTTGATTTTGATAATGTGCCTAAGTACATTATCTCCAAGACTCCATCTATTACAACTATTCACCGAATCCATCTCTGCCCATTATCCTGGCCTTGCTTCCTTTATCACCACTTGCTTAGAAGTTTTTTAAAAAAATTTTAACCAGGTTCAGAAATAAACAAAGTTCCAGTGTTTCATTGAAATTCTTGGAGCCTTTATAAAGTAAAATTTAAAAATGCTCATTGAAATCTACTCTGTATTTGTGTCTTTAACTGGATTTTTTTTTTCATGGCATCACTGCAGGCAACATTAAAAATTTAAAAGTTTTCCCATTTGCAGTTTCTTAAATATATTGTGCCAAATTTGCATGAATGATAGTTAAATGAGTTGAGGTATTAATTTCATATTTAAAGGAAGAATATATGCTGCAGAACTTGGTTAGTGTCCACATTTATTTTTGACATAATATGGACATTCGAACATAATCTGACATTGGTGAAATCATTTGGAAATTGCTCCATTTTGGATGCAAGTTCTGAGAGTGACTCTGATGGCCTTGTCTTTCCTTTCTTCTTCCAATGATAAACAAAACAATTATTACCAACATCAACAGAAGGCATACTTGAGCACCTAAAGTAGATGTTAGTGATGTTTTTATATAGATATTTAACATTATGTTTATCTTTTAACAATAATGCAAATTCTGATCTATGAACGTTTAAGAGATAAAAAGACAGAGTTTACTAAAATTTGAAATCAATCTTATAATTAAGTAGAATTCAAACATATGGCTTGTACATTAGGTGGACATAATATCATCTCCAACTCCAAAAGGAGGTTCCATTGATTTTGGTTATCCAAATGGAAATGTGCTGCACAGCAACAGATTTTAACCTTTTAAGGAAACCCATAAATTTAATAAATATTTGAAGTCCAGTAGTATTCTCTGTTTGGCCTTGTCTTTCCTTTCTTCTTCAGGGTGTGTTTTTTAAAAATCCAACATCAATGCTGGGGAGGTCAGGTTCTTACCGCAGGGCGTGGGGGAGGTCGTGAAGGAGGGGGTGCTCGGGATGGTGGTGGTCCAGGAGGTGGACTCCTCACACATGACTTGGCTGATGAAGCAGGAGGCCTGGGAAGTTCACGGGTTAAAGGAATATATTCATTGTTAGGCATGCGAGATGCGGGAGCGTTGCATGGACGAGATGGTGTCTCATTTTCTTTCACTCTAGTGAAGTTTATGCAGCGACCCTAGATGAAAAACAGAAATAAACAAATTACAATCTTTGTGTGTTTATTCCTGTATTTTAAGTCAAAATGCCCTGGGGAGGATGATGCATAGCAATTCATGTTTGTATTTTCTTTCCCAACACTATTATTTGCAACTACTGTTAGTCAGCATCCTTTCAACCAGCAAATTAACATCTATTTACATTTCTTTTTATACCTATTTAAGGTTGTTTTCAAAAGGCCAATTTTATTTGTATTAAACTTACTTCAGTAGAAGTTAGCTTGCAGTTAATTTGTTTGGGAATTTCCATCGGGTTAGTTTTTTTTAACATTTATTTTCTCTTATATCAGCATTCTTTTTACAAAAACACATTATGTATAAAGGAGACTGAATGAAATTGGAAAATGTAAGTGATGTAACATATTACAAAAGCAAATCTGGAGTGTTCGCCACTATTGTTTGAACTCTAAACTTGTGAAAATCTTCAACAACAATGTGCATTCTCATATAACATGATGAAATACCCAAACATTTTATGAACATTGTCAAACAAGATTTAACACTGAACTGTGTAAAATCATAAACCAAATGAGCAAAACTTTGGTCAATGAGATGGTTTTAAGGAGCTTCTTAAAAGTGGAAAGAAAGGTACAGAGGCAGAGGTTTAAGGAGGTAATTCTAGTGCACAGGACCTTGGTAACTAAAGACATAAGCACAAATGGTGAAATGACCAAAATTGGGAACGCTCAAGAAGCCTGAATTGGAAAAGTGCAAGGAATCTCAGGTGAGCTGTTGGTCTGGAGGAAATAACAGAGCTAGGGAAGGACGAGGCTGTGGAGAAATGTGTAAATCCCTTCTATCTATGTTTGATTAACAAAGTTAGACGTACAGTGTAGATGATCAGTGTATTTCCCCTTCTCTAGTATTTTGGTAGTTATTTAAACAACAGAGGACTTTTTCATTATCTACAACAATAAATGTTGACTTAAAAATTAGAAACACACACAAAGACAAATTTGTTCAAACAAGTTGTCCAACCGCAGCAGAAAAGGTTTAGCAAAGAAGAATAATTTCAATCTGATTTGAAGATCTGATTGCACTCCCCAGTGTCTTTGTAACCTCGTACAACAAATTTGTGAGCTGCGTGTTTACATATTTCCCACACAAATCAAATATTTGGCAGCCAAATACCATAGTTAAAAACATTTCATTCACCATGCTGCCAGCTTCATTTGGGATCTTTATTTACAACAACGTGATATTTGTCTGGAAGTGAGAATTTATTCAGACATCTTATTTAGTCTGCTAAGAGACTGGCCTTAGTTCACCCGACATTAACCTAATAATCATTTATTGCTTGTGGATTTTAATCTGCTGGAAAATCAACCCATTACAATCGATACAAACAATGATTCATTAACATAACACTGTTGATTTAAGTTGGTATATGAGTATATGGGCTCGTTATGTGTTATTGTTACTTAAATCTCTACAGCATGAAATAAAAATGGACAATGTTGGAAATGACAGGTCAGGAAACATTTATGAAATGGGATAACAAGATTTTGATATTTCAAGTATTTACCTTTATCAGGTATTAACATTTCCAGCATTTTAACATGTTTCATTTGAAATTTGCATCATTTTATTTCAATGTTATCTATCCTACTTTAATTGCAAGTATTGTTCAGTTGAACCTTTGTGCAAAAGGCCTTTGAAAAATGGAAATATTTCACTTGAGGCAGATTTTGCACAGTTTGAAATATGGTGACATGCCTATTGACATTATTAACTGGAAACACAAGTTTTCTCTGATATTACGGCAAATGCAGAACATTTCAGCACAAATTGCAAATGAAGCTGATTAGAATTTGACCCCTTCCAGTCTGAATGGAACAGCAACTACATAAATATCTACATATGGGTACATATGTAGCTCAGAGTCACTCAGCAAGAGTTTAATTTCAAATAATTGCACCTCACAGTGTTTATATTTTAATTAAAAACAGCAGTTAAAAATAACTGTATAACACGTTAAATGTTCCTTTGGGCAATCCACTGATTAAAGAATATAACCACGGTTCCAAAGTGTCTGTGCTCATTTCATGCTATGTTAATCAAACACAAAAATACTCAGTCTTAAAAAAAAATCATAGCTAACCCATCACTGGTATACAATCATGTAAGAAACCATGAATCTGTTCAAATTACTCTCACTCCAGTTAAAGTGAGAAGGGCCGTCAAAGTGTTGCCAGTTCCTGCCACGCACTTTGATTACTTGTCAGACAAACAGATGGAGAGTTTAAAGGCCACGAGCCATATTGTGACAGCAAAGATTCCTTTCTTTGTTTGGCACACTCTTAGGTCTTTGCAAATGAGAAAAAGGAATGCCCTTCTGTTTTAACTGCAATCAACAGTTTTGTTGCTTCTGTACTAAAGTACATTATATCATATCTATGCTTAGGCTTCTCAATTAGTGATATATTTTGGCAAGCTACAATACGACTAAACTATGACTTAACCTATTTGTGTGAAAACATCAACTATCATTCATGTACCATATGGCTATATCAGAAATAATACATTTTAAACAGTGTTAAGATTGCAAATAGTACATTTTCTATTTAGTTACACTGTTTCACACTGGATCATTGTAATTACTGGATGAGTATTAACTTGATAGATATTATGCTTTTCATGTTTCCTTTTACTTTCAGGCCTGAATTTTCCTCTTGTGTACAATCTACCAGAGTTATTGTAATTAATCATTTAAAATAAAACATAAAATCGATTTGATATAAAATCTTTTAAAGTTAAATTCTTAACAGATATTTTTTGTTCAAGCTTCTCTACCTCATCTTACAAATTTTCTTTAGTCAGTCAGTGCTTAACATGCCTGCAAGAAACATAATTGAGTTAATGATTCAAGAAATCACACATTTGCAGTTTCCTTAGAATTTTCAGATTGGATAGGTTAAATGGAATGCCCATAAGTGCTTTGTCAGCACGAGATCTGTTTTGTACTGCTCAAGACTGGACTGAAATGCAACTTGATAAACAACTGGTAAATGTAAATAAGATGCACTTATGCATAAGGTTTAAAGTATCAGATTAGCCTATGTGTGTGAAGCCAATGCTGCAAACTGTCCTTATGATAATCATACCACAAACAGATCTTTCATGGTGCAACACAACAAATGTGACCACTTAATATTAGATTGCCACTTATACAAAATGATCTGATTATAACTTTAACTATGCAATGTTTAGAGGCCTAAAGAAATCCTGGTCAAGTCTTTATTAGTGTGTTTTAATAGACTTTGAGGACATCATTGATAATATTGCACCATTAGAAATATTAATCCAACAAATATTGATATTGAAACTATAATTATTTCTAGGGTAAATTAATTTTAATCATTTGGTAAAATATTTTTAAAATACATCCACCTTGGAGGGCCAATGGACCACACAATCTCTTTCCATGCAGTAATTACTATTTTCTAACGTTAACACATTAAACTAAATGTAGTGGGCTAAACTGCACAAAGGACAGGATAATACAATTTGTGAACCCTAGCAGGAATAGGTTTGCAATGTTTACCATGACTCACAACCACATGAGATAATGAGAAATTGTGGCACCATATTACATGTTCGCTACTCTTTATTGTAGACACCAAAGGGTAATCTTTTAAAATCACAACTGTTTGTTAGAAATGTTTCCTCGTGTATTCAGGTGAAGATGTATTCATTTATATTTTTGTTTTGTGGTTAATTTCTCCACATTTAATTTCAATGACAATCGAATGATCACCCCCTCCCCCACAATGATTTGGTAAACAGATTAATGAGGTATGACGGGTAATAATTACTCTAATGCAATACCCCTGGCATATTGTTCACTTGCAGTCTGGTATGCATTAAATCTTTAAACCAAGGTGTCAGAGATGCATTGTTCAAGAGTGGACTAATGATCCTAACCGTGACAGCTGTCCATTTCCCAGTTTGCATTTAGTAGCTCAGCCTGTCGCCCCTAAGAAGCAGCTTATCAGTCTGCTTACATTCTGCTCTTCGTGCTTCCATCATTAGTTCTGACAGTAAATCTCTCTGCTGTGTTGAACTGAAGCTTGTTGCCATTCATGACCATCCAAAGACCAGTAAGGCACCATATGGAACGACTCCCTTACCTCAACTCACATCTGTGCAGTATTCATACTGCACCATTCTGCTCTTTCCCATATGTTCATCCTTGTGTTTGGCTGTTGGCCGTACTGTTCACCAAATTGCCTTTTCTCTGCCCAAGTGCTGAGACAGCAGGCGTTACCCTCACCCTGACTTAAGCCCAATCAATCACAGCAATTTGTTTAGTCCTTGCCGAAGGACATCACGCCTGAATGCCAACCCCTAATTATCCTCTTGTGAATGACCTCATGTCCTTTTCAGCTCTATCTACTGAAGTATTCATTTCAGTGGACCACCTAGATGCTGATTTGTATTGTAAATTACTTCTAACTGCATCACAAAGCAACTTCTGGTCGCAATACATGAAGCCATTTCATTCAGCTGTACTTAAAGCTCTGTAATCCATGCTTAATGTTCACCTCCATGACAACCTCTGGGTGTTCCTTGATGGTGTCATTTTCCCTGTTGTTGTCAGTAAAGTGACAAACCACAAATAAAAATTCCTGCAGAGAATATACTGACTAAAACATGAAAATGTGTTCCTTAATCAAATGGATTAAAACAGATTAAAACAGTGATTTGTCTTATCACCTTCACTTTATTAATGATGGACTAGTCGCAATCATATTTAGTTTAAACAGTGGCTTAATTTTTGTATTTGCCTTAAACCAAACCACATCGTAGCATATGATTCATAATCATTGCAGGAGTGCCGATATCAGTCAGAACATTGACAGGTTTATAAGGGAAGTTTATTTAATCATATAAAATATAGGATGATTACTGAGAAAGTCAATATTGCTTTTCATAGTTCATCCAGGAACAGTGCTTCTAAATGCCCCTATTGCAATGTTCAATTGGCTTTCACCTCTATGTTTCATTTAGAGTTTGCTGAAAGTGTGTCAAATGTTCTAATAGAAGAACTAAATTTGCCTTTTATCAATTTGAGGCTGTACCGGTCTTATAACTTAAATCTTCAGCTACAGATTGAGCTTATTCATACAATTTCATGCATTATCTATCTCTAAGAGCTCACCTCTAACAAGGAAAAGCCTATAAGTCCTCTCTCTTTACTCAAAACTCAAGACCTCTAATACTAGGGATAAGTATTTATTGAATAGCTCTCTTAATTCTTAGTGACCAGAATTAGAAATACTACTCAAGAAAGCACTGAGTCAAAATGGTTTAAAGCTTGATTGTGATTTTCTCCAAAATTCTGTAAGGATTTGGTCATGTAATTCAACATTTTATTGGCTTTGTGGATTGCTGTGTTGTATCAGTTGACATTTTAAATGTTAGGTCTACTAAGACTGGTCTCTTTCAAATTCATCCTTTACCATATAGTTCACCAAGTATGTATATGATCCATGTTTTCTGTCAAATGTTTAGGACTTTAGCAGAAATTGCTGGAAAAGCTGTTCGGTGGAAGGGTCACTTGACCCGAAACATTAATTCTGATCTCTCTCCACAAATGCTGCCAAACCTGGTTAATTTCTCCATCAATTTCTGTTTTTGTTTCTGATTTACAGTGTCCACAATTATTTCAGTTTCTTTCCTCTCAGTACTTCATGCTTGTTAACGTTAAATTCCAGTTACCACTGTTCTGTCCAGTCAGAAAATTGTTTAGATCATTCTGTAATTTTTGAGCTTTATCTTCCAACCCATTATCCCTCCTATTTTTAATTTCGTCTGCAAACTTAATCAGTTTGCATTGGGTATCAGAATCCAAGGCCCTGATGTACATCAGAAATTTGGTCCAAAATCAATTACTTGAATAACTGACTCAGCACGACTGAACTTTGAACTAACTCTTGCCACAGGCACCCATTACTATCTAACCTTCAGTCAATATTTTAACTGTTGCCAAGATTTACTCTGAATTGAAAGGATTTTGATTTAAATCAATATTGTTTTCTTGGGATCTTAGTCACGTTCTTTCTGGAAGGCTAGGCACAATGTTTGAAGAGGCTTACTACAGTCTCGAGGGATGTCACTTCCTTAAAGGTGTAAATGAGGTTGGATTTTATCTGCTGACATCCATTGAAGGCCATTTACTAAATGATCATTGTACAATAATCTTATTGTCAATTTCATTATTTTACAGTAAAAGCAAACAACCTGCTCAACGGACACCCTTTCCATCACTGGGCAAAAAGTAAGACAAGAATGTTCTGCCCACAAAATGCACCGCAGCAGCTCATCAAAAATCCTTTGACAACACTTTCCTCAGCGGTGACCTTTATCACCCTGAAGAACAAAGGCAAAGGTGCAATTTCCACCTCCAAATCGAAAACTGGTATCATCGCTTCAATTTCATTGCATCCATGGAATTTTCTCCTGAATAGAAGCTTTGTTGTATCTGGATCTCACGGGAAACGATGGTTCAAGAAGGAGATTCATTTATACTTTCTCTAAGATAACTAGGGATAGATGGTCAATGCTGGTCTTGTCAGCAATACCCACATCCCATGAGTGAAAGAAAGAATATCACTGTGGAAATTGTTGCCTTTTGCTGATTATTCACACTTTTGAAACATGGCCACCACAAAGGTCTGTTTCTGATTGTTGGGACCTCTAAAATGTTGTTTGTGAAGTGGAAGAACCTATCTCTGAGTCAGAATATGATGGATATTAGGGTATAATCTAGAGTAATATTTCATTAGCTACTATATTGTCTTCGCTTTACAATAAATTAATTCATTATGAGTAAAAATGACTGTAAACTAAAACAAAAAAGATTAACCATGATAAAATTGAAACATTGACAACAATTTTCAACCAGAATTGCCAAGTTGATGATCCATCTTAGTCTCCATCAGTGGTCCCCAGCATCACAGATGCCAGTCTTCAGCAAATGTGATTCATCCAATGTGACTTCAAGAAATGGTTGGATCTGGGTCTTGACACCATTCTGGGAATAATCCTGAAGATTTAGAGTCATAGAGATGTACGCTTTGGTCCAACTCGTCCATGCTGACCAGATCTCTCAACCCAGTCTAGTCCCACCTGCCAGCACCTTGCCCAAATCCCTCCAAACCCATCCAGATGTCTTTTAAATGTTGCAATTGTACCAGCCTCCACCACTTCCTTTGGCAGTTCATTTCATACACATACCACCTCTGCGTGAAAAGGTTGCCCCTTAGGTCTCTTTTATATCTTTCCCCTCTCACCCTAAACCTATGCCCTCTAGTTCTGGTCTCCCCCACCCCAGGGAAGAGACCTTGTCTATTTACCCTATCCTTGCCCCTCATGATTTTATAAACTTCTATAAGGTCACCCGTCAGCCTCCAATGCTCCAGGGAAAACAGCCCTAGCCTATTCAACATCTCCCTATAGCTCACATCCTCCAACCCTGGCAACATCCTTGTAAATCCTTTCTGAACTCTTTCAAGTTTCACAACAACTTGCCACAAGTCTAGCCAAGCTGTTCAAGCACAGCCACAACACTGGCATCTACCCAACAATGTGGAAAATTGCCCAAATGTGTCCTATACACAAAAAACAGGGTAAATCCAACTCGGCCATTTATCATCCCATCAGTTGTATATCAATTATCAGTAAAGCGATGGAAGATGTCATTGATGATGCTATCAATGCAGCACCCGTTCAGTGACATCCAGTTTGGGTTCTTCCAGGGCCACTCAACTTCTGACCTCATTACACTCTTCATAAATAAATGAACTGAATTCCAAAGGTGAGGTGTGAGTGACAGCCCTTGACATCAAGGTTACACTCAAACGAGCGTGGCATCAAAGAGCCCTCGCAAAACTGGAGTCAATCGGAATCAAGGGAAAACTCTCTTCTAGTTGGAGTCATACCTGGCACAGAGGAAGATGGTTGTGGTTGGTGGGGATCAGTCACCTCAGCTCCAGGACATCTCTACAGGAGTTCTTCAGGATAGTGTCTTAGGCCCAACCATCTTCATCGATGGCCTTCCCTCCAATACAAGGTCAGAAGCGAGAATGTTACCTGATGTTTGCACAATATTCAGCACCATTTATGATTTTTCAGATTCTGAAGCAGTCCATGTACAAATGCAAAAAGATCTGGACAATATTCAGGCTTGAGCTGAAAGTGGCAAGTAACACTTGTGACACACACATGCCAGGCAATGACTAGCTCCAATAAGATCACTAAATCCCCATTATCAACATCCTGGAGTTTAGCATTGACCAGAAACTGAACTGGACTCACCATATAAATACAATGGCTACAAGAACAGGTCAGAGGTTAGAAATACTGCAGCAGTAACTCACTTCCTGACTCCCATCTTGCATGTTGACCAGGAATTAAATCCATGATTTTGCAGGCCTGCCAGTGTCATTTGCCTTATGGGCAAAGCAGAGGTAGAAATCAAGAGGCTGGAAAGCGAAGGAATCATCAAACCAGCCCAATTTGCAGAATGAGCAGCACCAGTTGTACAGATTGCAAAGCCTAAGTGATAAACCGCTTCTGCGGCTCATAAATATCCAGTCCCTCACAGAGAATTTATGAGCAAAGCTGACAGGGGAGCTGTCCTTCACAAAGCCGAACATGAACCATGCATACTTGCAATTGCGGTTAGATGAGGATTCCCAGAAGTATGCTACAATTAATAGCCATAAGGATTTATACAATATACGAGACTGCCATTGGAGTATCATCAGCCTTTGCAGTGGATGATAGAGAACATTTTACAAGGTCTACCTCAGGTCTCCATTTCTGTAGATGTTGTGCTAATAATGGGGAAGACCAATAAGGAGCAATTAGACAACTTGGACATAGTCCGTAGATGTTTCTCCCAGGCAGGTTTATGCCTTAGAAGGGAAAAATATGTGTTCCAGGAACCCCAAGTGACTTATTCGGGCTACAAAGTCAACAAGAACAAATTGCAGCTTTTGCTAGATAATGTGAAGGTGATTAAAGGTGCCCAGGCTCCCACATCTGAAGCAGAGCTTGGGTCTCTCCTTGGGGTGGCAAAATCTAGTGGAAAGTTCATGCATAACCTGGCCTTTAGCCCACCACCTTTGCATCAATTAGTCAAGAAGGGTCAGCCTTGGAAATGGTTGCATAGCCACACCGTAGCTTTCAGGGAAGTGAAGAAACACCCTCAATGATGTTGTTATGCTATGATCCCAAGCAAGATCCAATATTGACATTTATTGCCTCCCTGTATGGCATTGGGGTAGTATTAACACATAGGTGGCCCAATGGAGATGAAGTGTATGCATCCAGAACTTTGGTTAACGCAGAGTGTACATACGCCCAGGCAGAGAAGGGAGATTTCAAAGTCACATTTGGAGTCAGGAAGTTCCACTAATATCTCCTACATTAATTTTTAATAACACCGGACTACAAACCCTTGCTATATCTACTTAAAAAGGACAAGGTAGTGCCACCCATAGTTTCTGGCTGAATTCTGTGGTGGGCTCTAATATTAAGGGGTCTAATTACAACTTGGAACATCATCCAGGAGGCCAAGTAGTGAATGCAGATGCATGGAGCTGCCTCCTGCTGACAGATACACCACTAGCAGTACCGCCATTGCAAGAGTCTGACGTACTTTTAAATTTTCTGGACACCCTTCCTGTCACAGCTGATAATATCAGACTTTGGACGCAGAAAGATCCGGTCCTGGCAAAACTGAAACAGCCATTGGTGATAGGGAAAACTAGAACCAGAACAGAAATCTTTTTGAACCTGGAGAGGCTAGGACACAGATGGCATATTATTATGGGCTGCAAGAGTGATTGGCCTGAGCAACTGCCAGATACTGACAACTCCAGGGGTTTCCAAAGTGAAGATGTTGGTGAGAAGTTATGTTTGATGGCCATAGCCATGTTTGTGGGGCAGTGCTCTGAGTGCCAACAAGGACAATAATTACAACCCACAGCTCTCCCACATTCGTGGGAATGGCCGGCTAAACCTGGATTCAGTTCCATATTGACTCTGCAGGTCCTATCAATGTTCTTAGTCATTGTAGATGCCCACTCAAAGTGGCTGGACATGCATAGAGTTCATTCGTCAAACACAGGGACGATGATAGAAAAACTGTGTGCATCCTTTACAATACATGAACTCCCGGAAATGTTGGTCACAGATAACAGTCTCTTGATTACCAGCAGGGAATTTGAGGTTTTCCTAAATTCGAATGTCATTCGACACTCAAGGGCAGCTCCGTAAAATCCACCATCCAATGCTCTGGCAGAAAGTACAATGCAAACTTTGAAGGCGGGCTTAAAGAAACAGCCTACAGCTTCACTAGATACCAAACTGTCCCAATTCCTATTTGATTGCAGGACCACCCCTCATGCAACTACAGGGATAGCCCCAGTCAGGTGGCTAATAGGGAGAAGACTCAGAACCTGGTTAAATCTGAACTTCCCAGACTTGGGGGGGGGGGGAGGGGAACTGCGAAATTACATCTGAAATGCCAATGCTGGACACAAAACTCCATTAATTGAGAGAGACGGTTTACTTCAGAGGATGAACTTTGGTGTAGGAACCATGGGAATGGCCCTGTGTAGGTAAGAGGCATGGTCGATCCGAAGTTGAGTCCAGTGACAAATAAAATTTGGGTAGGTGTGACAGTCCTGAACAAGAATGCGGACCACATGAAAGCTTCAAATCTGCAAACGGTACAGGAGCAAATCATGCCCGGTTCCTTGACAGCCTTTCCAATTGTTCCAGAACCTGTGGGTTCTCCCTCTGCACCAAGCATTGAAGAGATCTTGGAATCTGAGATGGACACAGTGGATGGTGCCCGTCTCAACTCTTTTGCCACCTACAGAGGAAAATGAATTTCTTCTGAGACATTCTGGGTGCAAGAAGTGAGCTACTGTGTGTTATACACCACTCATAGCAGAGGCCGAGTTGGAGGAATTTGACCCAGTGCTAAAATTCCCCAGGAGGAGCTTTCCAAAAAAAAAACTGGCCTATGTCCTTGGACTCAGACGGGGTGGGATGTAGTGATTGCAACCAAGTGAGCCAGGTGGATCTCACAATATGAGTTCCTTGATTGAGGCTGTTAATCTAGTCCAATCAGGGAGCCCTGGCTGGCAAATATAAACTCGCGTGCCAGAGGTTCTGCTCACTCGGAGACCTGGCTCTGAGGAGCTGGAACAGTGCCAAATACTCTCCACATGTAAATAAAAGGTGACTTGCTGAAAGGATACCAGCCTCTGTGGAGTTATTTCAAGTGGCACTGTATCAAATGCTTTTTGAAAGTCTATGTATACCACATCAACAACACTATCCTTACTGACCCTTTGTTATTTCTTCAAAACACTCTGGCAAGTAAGTCAAACACAACTGTCCCATGGGAAATCCATGCTCACTCTTTCTGTCTAACCACCTTTTGTTCTACATGATTCAATTATTGTTTTTAAAAGCTCCCCATCACTGAAGGTAAACTAACTGTTCTGCAATTTCTGCACTATGCCTAAAACAAATTTTTGAACAAGGATGTAATATCTGCACTTCTCCAGTGTTTTGCCACCTCCACTGACTCTAAGGAATAGAGAATAAGTATGACCGTGCCTCTGCAATTTGCACTCCCATTTACGTCAATATACTTTCTTCCAGTCCCAGTGCCATGATAACTTTAAGCAATAATAGCATATCCGATACTTCCTCCTTATCAATGTTAAACCTTTCTAATGACAAAAATAAAAACAGAAGTCGCTGGAAAAACACAGCATGTCTGGCAGCATCTGTGAAAAAAAATCAAAGTTAACGTTTCTCAGAACTGATGGCATCTAGGAACATATTGGTTTAAATGCAGAAGATAAGGTGGGGGAGGAGTAAGGAGTAAATGACAGAGATACCTCCTCTATCACCTAGCTCCTTAGTAAAGACTGATATAAAGTATTCATTTAACACTTCAGAATGTTTTGTGCTTCCATGTCTAAATACAATGTTTGGCGCCTAACTGACCCACATTTCCTTTTACCCCACCCCCACACCGATTTTGTTTCTGATATACTGATATTTGGGATTTCTCTTTACATTGGCTGCCAGTCTTTTCACACAACTTCTCCTTGCTTCATTAATATGTTTTTCCTCTGGACTTTCTATATTCATCTTGGTTATCAATTCTATTTCCTATCTGCCATTTATTGTAAGCTCACACATTTTTCTTCTTGATTTTAATTTCCATGTCCTTTTTTTTAATCCAGGACTGAATTATTGGCCTTCCTTTTCCCTTTTGAAGGTATTTGAAGAAAACTTCGGGGTGGCACAGTGGCTCAGTGGTTAACACTGCTGCCTCACAACAACAGGGGCCCGAGTTTGATTCCACCCTCAGGCAACTGTCCGTGTTGAAGGTGCACATTCTCCTCATATCTGCGTGGGTTTCCTTCAGGTGCCCTGGTTTCCTCCCACAGTGCAAAGATGTGCAGGTGAGGTGAACTGACCATGCTAAATTACCCATAGTCTCCAGGGATGTGCAGACTAATCATGGGAAATACAGAGTTACAGGGATAGGATGGAGGGAGGGGGAAAGTGAGTCTGGGTGGGATGTGTTTTAGAGGGTCGGTGTGGATCCAATGGGTGAATGGCCTGCTTCCACACTGGAGGAATTCTATGAATATACTCTGACTTTAAAGGGAGCCCATTGTTCGGCTACAGTTTTCCTATCAATGTTTTGTTTCAGTGTGTCTGGCTCAACCCCATCCTTACCTCATTGAAGTTGGCTGTCTCCTAGTAAGTGATTCTTAATCTGGTTGTCTATTACCCTTTTCTATCATTACCCTAAACCCTCTAATACAGTGATCACCGTAAACTTATCTACAGAAACAAAGTGTAATTGAAATTGATAAAGACAATGGGAGTTCTGTTGGATAAATATAAAATGAAAGACAGGTAGAAACATGAGTGAGTGAGAGAGAGAGAAACGAATAGACAGATGTACAAACAGATTTGGGAGAATGAATTAGAAAGAAAGAGAGTGAGACAACTTATTTTAAGTTTCTGTCTCAGTTGTAACTCGCTTGATAGCACTGTTGGCTCATGTTCATAAGATTCTGGATTCAAGAGTTCGGGACTTCCACATACAAATTTAGAATTAAATTCCAGTGTTATGCTGAGCAAGTGTTGAATTGTTTGATATGTTGTCTTTCAAATGAGACTTTACATCCCACGTGGATGTAAAAGATCCCAAAGCAGCATTTTGAAGAACAGCAGTGAAATTATACCTGAAGTCCTTTCACTATTTACTCCACTATCAACATCACAGAAGCAGTTTATCTGGTCATTATCACATTGTTGTTTGTAGGAGTTTGCTGTGCACAAAGTAGCCACTGCATTTCTGACATTACAACAAGTGACCACACTTTCTTCATTGGCTGCAAAGTCTTTAAATCATCCAGTGGTCGTAAATAGCACTATATAAATAGAATTCTCCCACGCTCTTGATCTTTGGGTGCCCTTAGCGGATGAGGGAGGGTAGGTCAGAGGACCTTCTCGTGGGTCTGCTCCTGGGCCTGGCCAAACTGGCCATAAACAGGTCCAAGCAGCGGGCTGTGGAGGGGGTCGTTAGGGCCGATTGCCTGCCCCTCTTCCGTGGCTATGTTTGAGCCCAGGTGTCCCTGGAGAAGGAGCACGCGGTGTCCATCAACTCCCTCGAACTGTTCAGGGAGAGGTGGGCACCGCAGGGAGTGGAGTGTATTATTTCCCCCTCCAACTCTATTTTGGTTTAATCCCTGCCCTCCCCTTCACTGTTTGATCACGCAGCATTGCCCTTTGATGAGAAGGGCACTGCTTGTCACTGGCCACCTTGGTGTTCCCTTTCTTCCTGGTGGTGGAAATTGAATAAAGATTTGTACACCTGTTGTCTTTCACTGTGTCCTACACCTGCCCTCACACAGCATCGGAGCTGGGGAAAATCTAAGCACTACTGCAGATGGGTGGTAGTGTGGGGTAAGAAAAAAATATATAAATGCAATTCTTTATTTCTCCCCATTATACTTGTGATAAATGTTTCCTTACTTTATTCCAAATGGAATCTAATTTAATCAAAACTTTAATGTAAAGCCATGTCAATGAGCTGGATAATTGGTCACTTGGTGATCTACAGTCAAGTGA